>NC_041390.1:605128526-605226859 GCF_002162155.2 Triticum dicoccoides | reverse complement strand
CTGCCCTCCCATGACGAGGGCAACCGCATAACGAGCCCCACGGCTGCTGTTGCAGAGGATCAGGCGGGCCAGCTGCATGGGGTCGTCCTTTCCATGCATGCGGGCGATTCGTCTGGCGAAGTTAACCATTTTTTGTTGCCCCTGCTCCAAGCTGCTACTCCGGTTCTTCCCACGCCCACGCCCCCTCCACGTCGTCGGCGCAATGAGCTGCCACCAAACTTCACGCCGCGGTGTAGTGGGTGGATTGCCATGTATGACCGTGGCCTAGACTCCGAGCTAAAGGCCAAGTGCGTGCTGCTCAAGCGCCTGGGGCTACTCAAGGAAGATCAGCCGCTTTCAGATAGCTTACTCCAGCAATACGCCAGCCTCTTTGACTGCCCGTTGGTGACCGAGACTATGCAGGCCCTAGCAGACTTTTATGGGTGGAAAATTCCCACTGGTGCCATTGGGTGTACCCCTCCTGGATCCCCTGTGGCTCAGGGGCTCCTTGTCATGGCTTGACATTCGTGTCTTGGTCCCTTCTATGGAAAATAGTTTGTTTCCATGAATTGCAACCTTAAGATTGTTTTCTGGAATGTGCGCGGCCTTAATTGCCCAGCTAGGCGTAGCGCCGTTCGGTCTATCCTCTCCTTGGTCTCCCTGAGGGTGGTTTGCCTACAGGAGTCCAAGCTTGCTGCGGTCTCACCTGCCATTGTCTCCGACACCTGTGGTGCGGCCTTTCAAGACTTCTTCGCGCTTCCGGCCACTGGCACGCGCGGGGGGATCATCCTGGCCTGGCGGCGTGATGAGATCTCGCTCTCCAACCCTGACATCGGTTGGTATCATGTCACCGCCTTGGCTTCTGTGCCGGGTGTGGTTGGGCACTGGTGGCTGACTGGTGTCTACGGACCCCAACGTGACGAGGACAAGCTTGCCTTCCTCGCTGAGCTGCACGCTGCGCGTTCCTTATGCGCCGGCCCCTGGCTGATTGGCGGCGACTTCAACATGATTGCAACGGCTGAAGATAAGAGTAATGATCATTTACATTGGGGCATGATGAGCAGATTCCGTCATTTTCATTGACGACGAGGAGCTACGGGATGTTTATCTCCACGGTCGACGATACACCTGGTCTAGCGAGAGAGACTCTCCCACTCTGGAGCGCATTGATCGGGCACTCTGTACCTCCGGTTGGGCGACGACGCACCCCAACTACTTCATGCGATGCCTCTCCTCCACGGTGTCGGATCACGCCCCGCTGCTAATCGACTGCACCCCGCGTACTCCGGGGCCTCGCAGGTTCCATTTCGAGAAGTTCTGGCCAAAAATTGATGGCTTTCATGTGACTGTGGCCGACGCTTGGAACTCTTGCCCTGCGGACGATGACCCGTTCAAACGCATCTTTGCCCGTCTCAAGTTCACTGCCAAGCGCTTACAGAGCTGGAGCGCGCGCCGCATCGGGCATGTGGCCCTGCAGCTTTCCGTTGCCCGCGAGCTTATTGCCAGGCTCGATGCTGCCCAAGATTTCCGCCCCCTTTTGCCGCATGAGGCCTGGTTCCGACGCCGTCTGAAGGTTGCATATCTCGGCCTCGCGTCGCTGGATCATTCCATCGCTCGCTAGCGGGCCCACTGTTCCTGGCTCCAGGTCGGGGAGACCAATACTTCCTTCCTGCGCGTTCGGGCGGCGCAGAGAAAGCAACGCACCAGAATCACTTCCCTTCAGGTGGAAGGCACTAAAATTTCGGATCAGGCAGCCATGGCTGATTCCATCCACGAGTTCTTCACTAGGGCGCTGGGTACCCCTGACCATAGGGCTTTCTCCATAAACCTTGACGCCCTCGACCAGCGGTCGTTCGACCTTTTCGCCCTCGACTTGCCATTCTCTGAGGACGAGATATGGGCCGCGATCAAATCTCTGCCGTCTGGCAAGGCCCCTGGCCCGGATGGGTATTCTTCGGAGTTTCTTTGCTCCTGCTGGGACATCATCAAGCATGACATCTGTGCAGTCTTCCACAAGCTCTACTCCCTCAACGGCTGTGGCTTCCAAAAGCTCAATGAGGCCTTCGTTACTCTGTTCCCTAAGCGGCCAGATGCGGCGTCCATTGCCGACTACCATCCCATCAGCCTCATTCACCTCATTGCCAAGTTGGTGGCGAAGGTCCTATCTCTGCGCCTAGCACCATGACTCTGCGAGATGGTTTCGATAAACTAGAGTGCATTCATTGCTGGGCGATGCATACACGACAATTTTTTGCTCGTCCAGCAAACGGCCCGACGCCTCCATAACCTCAAGCTTGCTCGCGTGATGCTCAAGCTCGACATTGCGCGTGCCTTCGACTCGGTTTCCTGGCCCTTCCTCCTGGACATATTGCGCCACCTCGGGTTCGGACCACGCTGGAGGGAGTGGGTCTTCATCCTTCTTGGCACGGCAAGTACGCGGGTGCTGCTCAACGGCTGTCCTGGGCCGCCTGTCACTCAACGCACGGGGCTCCGGCAAGGCGATCCGGTTTCTCCCATGTTATTTGTCCTGGTGATCGACGTCCTCGACCGACTCCTTCAGCGTGCCGTCGCTGCCGGCGTCCTCATGCGCCTTACTCCGCGCCACATGGCCTCTAGCATCTCCCTGTATGCCGACGACGTGGTCGTTTTCTGTCACCCCACGGTGCATGAGCTGGCGGTGGTGCGCGAGCTCCTTCGGGTCTATGGCGTCGCCTCTGGTCTGCACACCAATTTTGCCAAGTGTTCGGCCACACCCATTCATTGCTCTGCGGATGTTCGCAGCGCAATCGTCGGTGGCCTGGAGTGCCCGATCGTGGATTTCCCAACCAAGTACCTTGGGATTCCCCTCTCCATCAGGAATGTTTCTTTCTCTGCGTTGCAACCCTTCATCGACAAGCTCGAGCGGAAACTTTCGCCGTGGTGGGGATCCATGTTTTCGAGGGGCGAGAGGCTTGCCCTGGCCCGGCATGTTCTGGGCGCCATGCCACTTCATATTCTCATGGCGATGGCTATTACCCCTCCCATCCTGAAGCAGCCCAGTCGCCTGGTACGCTCCTTTCTCTGGCGTGGGCGAAAAGAGGCCAATGGTGGCCATTGCCTTGTAAATTGGGCTACTGTTTGCCGCCCGATCTCTCTTGGCGGCCTGGGCATCCCGGACTTTCAGCGGGCCGGCATCGCCTTGCGGTCCAGATGGTTGTGGCTCCAATCCATCTACCCCTCACGTCCATGGCATCACCTGCATATGCCCAGCAGCCCCGAGGTTTAGGCTATTTTCAGGGCCTCCACGTCCTGGACCCTTGGTGACGGTCGTTCTTGCAAGTTTTGGGTGGATCACTGGCTCGACGGCAACTCTATTCAGGAGACTGCACCGTTGATTTTCCAGAAGGTATCGAGGCACTGCCGCAAACTCACCTCCGTTCGTGACGCCTTGCTTGACCGTTCCTGGGCGCGCCAAATTTCGGGATCTCTTGGGCCAGCGGCTCTGCTGCAATACGTTCAGCTATGGCGTCGCCTACGACATATTGCGCTCTCTGAGACGCCCGACCTCATCAGATGGAGATGGACCTCGACAGGGATATACTCGGCGAGTTCCTGCTATCAAGCCCTATTCCATGGATCCATCGAAGCTCCCCACTGGCAGCTCACGTGGAGGCCATGGGCACCTCTACGGGTGAAGATCTTCTTCTGGCTCGCTCTTAGGGATCGCTGCTGGACCGCGCAACGTCTTGCCCGGCATGGCCTGCCGCACGATTCGACCTGCCCCTTATGCGACCAGGAGCCTGAGACGATGCCTCACCTGCTCTCCGGTTGCCCCTTCTCCCGACAGGTTTGGCATGAGATCTTGAGCTGGTGTAGGCTTCCAGTCTCCATTCCCTCTGCAGACGTCCCATTCCTCGACTGGCTCGCTGCGTCCACGGCAAACTCCCCGCTCTGTATGCGTCGGGGCCTCACTTCGCTAGTCCTGCTCACTGCCTGGTGGATTTGGAAGCAGCGCAACTCCTGTGTCTTCGACAACAAAAGGGCATCCGTCCCACACCTCACGATGACAATCAAGGACGAGGCTCGCGCATGGGCACGAGCAGGTGCCAAAGGAATCTGCACCATCTTGCCACAGACGTAGTGTCTAGGACCTGGGGTGCATACACCCCCCCCCCTTCTGTTTGTACGCCCCACCTCCTGACTCATGCCGCGATGCGTGTTCATGCTTGTCAGAGGTGATATTCTGTACCTGCTGTTTGCTACTTCTTCTACCTATCAATGCAATGACACGCAAGCCTTTTGCGTATTCGCGAAAAAAAAGTAATGCTCTAAATCCTGCACTGTGTTGGTTTGTTTCTAATCTAAACATGTCTTTTGGCTTGCTCTAGATTTAGCCTGAACCTTAATTCTTTGTTTGGTCTGAATCTTGCCTGAACCACTTCCTGCAGCTCCTGAATTTAGCTATGAATTATGTCATAATTTTCCTATGACTTATGCCTGAATTCTGTGCTCGTGGGAATGTTGTTGTTGGAAAGTTGTGTTGTATTCTGTGATCTAAAAAATAGATAATGCTAAAACATAGGATGTCTTGCTGTTAATTTTTTTTCCGGCGTCTTCACCGCCGGCCGTATGCTGCATCGGCGACTGGCTGCGGCAGCAGAGGAGTGCATGTTGCCGCCGGCCATACGCTGCATAGGTTGCGGCAGCAGAGGACACAAGGCCATCGAGGGCGCATGACGCGGAGGCATGGAACGTTGTTGTGCTATGCTCTGCTCTGTTCGTGCTCGTGAAGTGTTGAGCTCTCTTTTTGGTTTCAGTTAGGTGCTTTTAGTTCAATTAGACTACTGTCAGATAGAGTGCTTTTAGTTTCAGTTAGTTCAATATATAAAAGGGGACTTTTCTGCAAATATTGCTGGGGTGTGGATGGGATTATGACCAATGTGGCGTCCAATGTGGCAATTGCGGACCCGATTTATGTACAAGTGAACCCGCAAAACATGCTTAGTGACTGGTTTGTCTCAATTTTCAAGTTTTTTTATATGAAATTATACCCGCAGCGCAAGTTAGTGTATTGTAGATGTATTATAACGTCGGGACCGGCACCCTCGCGCAAGGCACGTTCCCGATCTAGTACACATGGCTGCGTACAGTTTTCCACTGTCTCCGGACGGATACGAGCTTGGTTGGTCCAGGTAGGATGCGAGCGCGACCCGTAATAATAAGCCGGGGGAAAGTACTGTACATCGAATTGGTAAAGTGCAGGTAAACGGCCTGCGCCGGAGGCAATGTAGCAGCAGAGAGCGGGCGGCGCCGCCGGGGAGCGCCATATATGCACGTGCCCCGGCTCTGCACGACACGTACGGCTAGGCGCTGGGAAATTACGCGGGCGATCGGCCTCAAGACGTGTGTAAATTACTGACGACAAGTTGATGGGATCTATTTTGGAACAGAGTGGGTCATTTATTTTGGAACAGAAAAAGTACGTATGTACCCTCCTGCGTGTGGTACGTGCTTTATGATTGGGTTGTCCAGTACGCTGCTTGCGTGGAATCTCATGAGGAAGCCACGAGAAAACACACATGCATGCATCTCGCCATCGTGTGTCTATCATTCTATGTACAGTCAGATGAGAGAATGCAATGAAGGAACCCTGTGCATGGCGCGTCATGTGGGCATGTGCCCGGAATATCCTGGTACATGTTGCATCGACATGCTTGATTACACTAGACTGGTGGAACGTCCTGGTCTACCGGTGACAATGATTAATCTCGACATTTGGTTCATGGATATAGTTGGCCAAAACATATGACTCCTAACGTCATAGGACACTTCCAGGCGACTGAATGTTCAAGTAACATATACGGCCGCTGATGCAATGGGCACACGCGTACATTTCCAACAGCAACCAATTGCTTGGTTGACTTAACCGAGGCTATCAGGATCAGATCATCACCATCTGGTGGGTATATTTTCTCTGAGGCAGGCATCTTCTGGCGGGTAAACTATACCAATGGATTAATCAACTGTCAGTTGATTTTGAGAGTTCGTCGGAGTGAGCTGGAGGAAAGGAAGGAGAAGGAAGGGGCTCGCCGAAGGGCTGCCCCATTATCTATATTAGGGTTTAGGGTGGGTGCGGTGGTGGAGAAGAAAACTGTTATCCAACGGGCGGCGACAGGCGGTCCGGCCGGTGGTAGCAGGCGGCGGGAGGAGGAAGGAATCGAGCATGATATTTTTCTCCCAGGAGAAAGACGGTTGCAGGAAGAAGACGGAGCGATCCAGGGCGGCAGCCCTGGCAGGTGTGGCGTCGCCGGCTTCGGCTCCCGGTGGCGTGGGTGTGGGTCGGTGTGTTCTCGGCCGTGCGGGCAGCGAGAGCCCCGGCGGATGCGGGCCGGCGCGCGGCGGCGGCGGATTCGTCTCCTGTCGCGTCAGATCTGGCCGCCTCCATTCCCCTTCTTCCCCAACGAGCGCTTCCCACCTCAGATCCACCCTGTTTCGTCATGGGACTGCGGTCTTCTGCGGGTGGGAGTGGGCGACGGGGCTGCAGGACCGGGGGAAACCCCTAGCCAGCCGTGTCGGCTGCGACGGCGGCGACGCCCGCGGGCGCCGCTCACCTTCCTGGAGGCGCCGGTCAGGTCCTGCCCCCTACCCCCTCCCCCTTTGTCTCCTGGGTGAAAGCCTCAACATTGTTGGGCAGCGGCGACTCCCAAGGCACCGTAACCTTCTTGAAGGCGCTGTTTTGGGAACAAAGATGGGTTGCGGGCTTCGTTGTGGTGTAGGTGGAGTGTGTCGGCGGCTGCAGCGTGTCTCCAGTGGCGGCGGTGTCCCCCTTGGTGTGTGGTCAAGCTGGTTTGGTGCTCTTCGTTGGGCTGCAGGGCTCCTCCGGTGCCCGTGGATTCTCCAGGACGGGAGGGGATAGGGTTCCCCTCCTCCGGTGGCTGCTCTTCTGCTCGTCGAGCGAGCCGAAGATTTGGTTTTGGCCCTTGCTGCTGCCCATGTGTGCATTCCGACAGCTCGCCCCTGTTTCATGCCTGGACTCTGGCATTTGGCGTTGCTCTGTTTCAGGTTAATCGTCGTCGGCAGGCTGGGAAAACCTGGTTCCGCCCCTGTGGTTTCCTGCGATGCCATTCATGCAGGTTCTAGGGTGAGCATGTCCATCGCTCACCGGTGCGGCGCCTCGAGCCAGGCGAGGAGGCAGGGGCCTTCTGTGACGATGCATCTGGATGGATGTGTCTACTTCAAGCCCAGGCGTTTGACAATGGCATGCTTCTGCTCCGTCGTCAGTGCTCTTTCCTGAGTCGTTTAGCGTTTTTGCCTTGGTTCTCGGCGTGTATGGGGTTCCTGGCATCTCTAGCTTAGTTAGCTAGCTTGTTGTAAGCCTCTGTGAGTTGCTCCTACGCGCCCTTGTATCTTTGCCGTTTGTTTTCTTTCCTTTCAGTTGGTGTGTGGTTGTATTCCGGAGTTGTTTTCCTGGCCGGTTGGTGGCTTTGTTAATTCAAAGCCGGGCTCTTCTTGAGCCTACGTTCCAAAAAAAAAAAGGAAGAAGACGGAGCATAACAATTCATTTGTTATCCAACGGCTCAAGTTGATCCGCTCAATCGACTGGTCTTATTCACGTTTTCAGGTGACTTGCAGTTAGCCGGTCCCAATTTTAGCAGTCGTTAACTCGATGTGCATTTCGTTCCATGGGTTAGGTTAGGTATCTTTCATCCTCTGGCTGTCGACCATGTCCGGGTGTCCAACGTAGAAGGTTTATCCAGAAGACAAGTCATTCCATGGAAAGTTCATTCGAAACAGAAATGCAAGTGGTTGCCAAATGCCAAGGTAGACATTGCCGCTCAGCACCTTTGGGCCATGGCCACGCTGTGAGGTGATGGTGATCTTGGGCACGATTGTGTCTCGCCCGCAGCAGCAAGACACAAACCAGTATCACCTCAAGGACGTCCTAGGCCCTATTTGTTTCGTCTTTTTCTTTTACTTTTACAGCGTTTTCACTTTGGCAAAAAAATCACAAAAGCTTTTAAATACGGGGTTTTGCTTCAGTTTTTGGCTTATGGATCAATTATATGATGGTATAAGCCAAAATCCGAAGCAAAAAGTACCAATTTAGAAGCTTTTCTACTTTTTTGCCAAAGTGGAAAAGCTGCAAAAGCCCAAACAAATAGGGCCCTAAATGGCAGACCATAATCACACAGTTGCTTGTTAGTTTTTATTTTATTATAATTTTTTTAAATAATGATAGATGCATATATTTCAAACAAATAATATAAAATTCTTTCCAAAATATTTACCTCGAATTTGAAAAATGTAAACAGGGTGTAATTTTTGGTTGTGTAATTTTAGAAAGTTATTTATAGTATTTGAATAACCATTAAATGAAAAATATTCACGCATTTAAAAAAATACGGTATTTTTCTTGAAATGTTATAATTTTAACAAATGTTCGTCTATTAACAAAAAAAATGAACGTCACAATTTTAAAAAATTCACATGTTTCAAAAATATGTTTGTAATATTTTTAAAAAAGTGTTAATAGAATGTGAAGAAGTTTGCATAGTTATTAAAAGAATGTTTTGTATCATTCAAAAAATTCAACATGTATTTGAGAAATGTTTAATGCACATTTAAAAAAGTGTTCAAAAACATGTATTTGAAAAATATTAATCATGTATTAAAAAAATGTTAAACAAGTATATTTTTATATGTATACAAAAATATAAAATGTGTATGAAAAAAGTAGACATCAAAACATATATTTGAAATTTTGTAACCATGTATAACAGATGCTTTATTGTATGTGAAAAATGCGCATGTTTTGAAAATTAACAATAAAAAGAAAAGGAAAAACAAATAATCGGTGAAAATCGAGAAAGAAACAAAGAAAACCAAAGTAAAAAATGAAAAAGAAGACCGAATAAAACTACTACTAATAGTGGAAAACCCCATAAACAGCATACGAAAAAAGAAAATCTTGTGTCACTGCCACAATAATGAGTCGACGCAGTAGCGTAGTCGCTAGAGGCGAGATAGAGTTCCACCTCGCAACAGGCGAGAAATAGCTCCAACGGGGGATCAAGAAGCGTTGCGTCGCTCACCACTTCTCTACACAAGTATTTTCACCAAAGGGCTATTACGTGTCAAAGATAGAACAAGATTAAATCATTGCTTATGGAGGATGGATAAATGACTGAGGATCCTAGTGTTATGGAAACTATGGGTTCAAACTTCTATAACCAACTCTACTCGTTGGAAGGGGTATCCGGTATGGAGGAAGCCTTGGACACTGTGCCCGTGAAGGTCACTAGGGATATATATGACATGTTAATGGCGCCCTATTCAGCTAATGCAGTCAAACTGCTTTGCTCCTAATGTTCCTGACTAAGGTACCGAGACCCATTGGGTTTCTGGCGCATTATTTTCAGCATCACCGAAGAGATTACAAAGGTGGTTCTGGTAATTGATGAAGGGGTGGAAACTGCAGTGTCAGAGGGATTGACCATGGGTAGCCTCATCAGCACCCCGTAGCAGTTCAAGACATCGGGGCTAGCAAAGCCCCTCGCACCTTCTGGACAGACGGCCGACTCCTTGGGCCGGTGTAGGGGAACGTAGTAATAATTCAAAATTTTCCCACGTGTCACCAAGATCAATATAGGAGATGCTAGCAACGAGAAAGAGAGAGAGAGAGAGGGAGTGCATCTTCATACACTTGAAGATCGCTAAGCGGAAGTGTTACAAGGAACACAGATGATGGAGTCGTACTCGCAGCGATTCAAATGCGGAAGATCCGATCTAGCGCCAAACGGACGGCGCCTCCGCGTTCAACACACGTACAGCCCAGGGACGTCTCCTCCTTGATCCAGCAAGGGGAGAGGAGAAGTTGAGGGAGAGCTCCGGCAGCACGACGGCGTGGTGGTGGAGCTTGCAGTTCTCCAGTAGGGCTTCGCCAAGCACTACGGAGGAGGATGAGGAAGTGTTGAAGAGGAGGAGGGCTGCGCCAGGGAAGGGGTGTTGCCGCGCTCCCACCCCCTCTATTTATAGGGTGAAGGGGAGAGGGGGCCGGCCCCCTTAGATCCCATCTAGAGGGGGGCGCCGGCCAAGGAGGGGAACTTTTGCCCCCCCCCCCCCAAGTTTGGTGGGAGGCGCCCCCACCCTCTAGGGTTTCCAACCCTAGGCGCCTTGGACCCTTGGGGGTGCACCAGCCCACTAGGGGGCTGGTTCCCACCCTTGTTCAGCCCAATTGGCTCACCAGGGCAGGTGGCCCCACCCAGTGGACCCCGGACACCTTTCGGTGATCCCGGTACAATACCGATAACCCCCGAAATTATTTCGGCGACTGAAATTGGACTTCCCATATATAATTCTTCACCTCCGGACCATTCCGGAACTCCTCGTGAAGTCTGGGATCTCATCTGGGACTCCGAACAACCTTCGGTAACCGCATACAATTTCCTATAACAACTCTAGTGTCACCGAACCTTGAGTGTGTGGACCCTACGGGTTCGGGAACCATGCAGACGTGACCGAGACATCCCTCCGGCCAATAACCAACAGCAGGATCTTGATACCCATGTTCGCTCCCACATGTTCCACGATGATCTCATCGGATGAACCACGATGTCGAGGATTCAATCAATCCCGTATACAATTCCCTTTGTCTATCGGTATGTTACTTGCCCGAGATTCGATCGTCGGCATCTCTATACCTCGTTCAATCTTGTTATCGGCAAGTCCCTTTACTCGTTCCGTAACGCATGATCCCGTGGCTAACTCCTTAGTCACATTGAGATCATTGTGATGATGCATTACCGAGTGGGTCCAGAGATACCTCTCCGTCATACGGAGTGACAAATCCCAGTCTCGATTCGTGCCAACCCAATAGACACTTTCGGAGATACCTGTGGTGCACCTTTATAGCCACCCAATTACGTTGTGACGTTTGGTACACTCAAAGCATTCCTACGGTATCCGGGAGTTGCACAATCTCATGGTCTAAGGAAATGATACTGGACATTAGAAAAGCTTTAGCAAACGAACTACACGATCTTGTGCTACGCTTAGGATTGGGTCTTGTCCATCACATCATTCTCCCAATGATGTGATCCCGTTATCAACAACATCTAATGTCCATGGTCAGGAAACCACGACCATCTATTGATCAACGAGCCAGTCAACTAGAGGCTTACTAGGGACATATTACGGTCTATTTATTCACACATGTATTACGGTTTCTGGTTAATACAATTATAGCATGAACAATAGACAATTATCATGAATAAGGAAATATAATAATAATAACCACTTTATTATTGATTCTAGGGCATATTTCCAACAGTCTCCCACTTGCACTAGAATCAATAATCTAGTTACATTGTGATGAATCGAACACCCATAGAGTCCTGGTGTTGATCATGTTTTGCTCGTGGAAGAGGTTTAGTCAACGGATTTGCGACATTCAGATCCGTATGCACTTTACAAATATCTATGTCTCCATCTTGAATATATTCACGAATGGAGTTGAAGCGACGCTTGATATGACTGGTCTTCTTGTGAAACCTGGGCTCCTTGGCAAGGGCAATAGCTCCAGTGTTGTCACAGAAGAGAGTCATCGGGCCCGACGCATTGGGAATGACTCCTAGGTCGTTGATGAACTCCTTCATCAAGACTGCTTCCTGCGCTGCCTCCGAGGCAGCTATGTACTCCGCATCACATGTAGATCCCGCCACAACGCTTTGCTTGCAATTGCACCAGCTGACTGCCCCACCATTCAAAATATACGCGTATCCGGTTTGTGACTTGGAGTCATCCAGACCTGTGTCGAAGCTAGCATAGACGTAACCCTTTATGACGAGCTCTTCGTCACCTCCATAAACGAGAAACATATCCTTAGTCCTTTTCAGGTACTTTAGAATATTCTTGACCGCTGTCCAGTGTTCCATGTCGGGATTACTTTGGTACCTCCCTATCGAACTTACGGCAAGGTTCGCATCAGGTCTAGTACACAGCATGGCATACATAATAGACCCTATGGCTGAGGCATAGGGGATGAGGGAGTCCTGGATTAGGGGGTCTCCGGACATCCGGACTATATCCTTTGGCCGGACTGTTGGACTAGGAAGATACAAGATTGAAGACTTCGTCCCGTGTCCGGATGGGACTCTCCTTGGCATGGAAGGCAAGCTAGGCCTTCCATGTAACCGACCTTGTAACCCTAGCCCCCTCCGGTGTCTATATAAACCGGAGGGTTTAGTCCATAGGACAACATACAATCATACCATAGGCTAGCTTCTAGGGTTAGCCTCTACGATCTCGTGGTAGATCAACTCTTGTAATACTCATATCATCAAGAACAATCAAGCAGGACGTAGGGTATTACCTCCATCAAGAGGGCCTGAACCTGGGTAAACATCGTGTCCCCTGCCTCCTGTTACCATCTGCCTTAGACGCACAGTTCGGGACCCCCTACCTGAGATCCGCCGGTTTTGACACTGACATTGGTGCTTTAATTGAGAGTTCCACTGTGTCGTCGCCATAAGTCTTGATGGCTCCTTCGATCATCGGTAACGATGCGGTCCAGGGTGAGGATTTCCTCCCCGGACAGATCTTCGTATTCGGCGGCTTCACACTGCGGGCCAATTCGCTTGGCCATCTGGAGCAGATCGAGAGCTACGCCCCTGGCCATCAGGTCAGATTCGGAAACTTGAACTACACGGCCGACATCCGCGGAGACTTGATCTTCGACGGATTCGAGCCCATGTCAGGTGTGCCGCACAGTCGCGACGAGCATGACGTAACTCTGTCGTCGGACAATGTTTGGGATATCGCATCTGCAACTACTCCGGCCATCAATCCGGAGCAAATCGCGCCATCCGAGAACGGAGGGATAGACCCCGCCATGAAGGCCGCACTCCCATTGGCGATAGAGCCAGATACTAACTTCACCCCTTACGAGAGCTGTGTCGCCGAACCACTGGATTCCTCTCCGGCCACGGACTCCCAACCGCCTGCATCCGCACCCATCGAATCCGATTGGGCGCCAATCACGGAGTTCACCTCCGCAGATATCTTTCAGCACTCACCTTTCGGTGATGTGCTAAATTCATTAAGGTCTCTCTCCCTGTCAGGAGAACCTTGGCCGAACTATGTCCGGCTAGAATGGGATGCGGACGATGAAGAAATTCGCTGCCCACCCACCACCCACTTAGTAGCCACTGTCAACGATTTAACCGACATGCTCGACTTTGACTCTGAAGACTTCGATGGTATGGACGACGATGCAGGAGACGAACAGGAACCACCGCCCACAGGGCGCTGGACTGCCACCTCAGCATATGATATATACATGGTGGACACCCCCAAAGAAGGCAATGGCGATGAGACAGCGGAGGATGACCCCTCCAAGAAGCAACCCAAGCACTGACATTAGCGGCGCCGCTCTAAGTCCCGCCACAGCAAAAGTAGTGATACCGGCACAGGAGATAATAACACTCCGGATAGTGCCGAAGACAACAACAATCCCCTCCAGCACGATGTAGAGCCGGAGGACAAACAAGCTAGCCCTCCAGAGCGGGTAGCAGATGGAGAACCGGAGGAGGACAGTTACATGCCTCTCTCCGAACACGAGGCAAGCCTCGGCGACAAAGAATTTATCGTGCCTGAGGACCCCGTCGAGCAAGAGCGCTTCAAGCGTCGACTTATGGCCACGGCAAATAGCCTGAAGAAAAAGCAGCAACAGCTTCAAGCTGATCAAGACTTGCTAGCAGACAAATGGACCGAAGTCCTTGCGGTCGAGGAGTACGAACTCGAGTGCCCCTCCAAGAGTTACCCAAAATGTAGGTTGCTACCTCACCTCGAGGAGGAAGCATTGAAACCTCATTCACCAGTGTATGATGCGGCTGACCGGTCACTACGCGGCCGAGCCTGAGAGGCATTTCAGCCTGAAGTTCAGCCTGCACCCCGCCACCACTCAATCAAAAATACTAAGGCCCGGGGCAACACAGGGGACCTGCGAGACGTATTGGACAGTAAGGCAAAAATCGCAAGGTCAATATACGGGTCACGGGCACGCGCGCCAACACGGGACGATGATCATCGCGTTGGATACACCAAGAGTAAATCCGGCCAGGCCGAATACAGTAGACAAGACTCATACGAACTGCGGCGGGATATAGCCCGGCATAGAGGCGCTGCACACCCCCTATGCTTCACTGATGAAGTTAAGAATCATGAATTCCCGGAGGGTTTCAAACCCGTAAATATCGAATCATACAATGTCACAACAGATCCCGCTGTATGGATTGAGGATTTCCTCCTTCACATCCACATGGCTCGCGGCGA
This sequence comes from Triticum dicoccoides, assembly GCF_002162155.2. Lineage (NCBI taxonomy): Eukaryota > Viridiplantae > Streptophyta > Magnoliopsida > Poales > Poaceae > Triticum > Triticum dicoccoides. The sequence continues at coordinate 605,212,570 of NC_041390.1, read as the reverse complement.
TGACCTACATGCCATCAAAGTACCTCCCACTAAAACTCAAAGGACCAGCTCGGCATTGGCTGAACAGCTTGCCAGCAGACTCCGTAGGCAGTTGGGAGGATCTGGAAGACGCATTCCTAGAAAACTTCCAGGGAACCTACATGCAGCCACCGGATGCTGACGACTTGAGCCATATAACCGAGCAGCCAGGGGAATCGGCCAGACAATTCTGGACACGGTTCCTGACTAAGAAAAACCAAAATTATCGACTGTCCGGACGCAGAGGCCCTAGCGGCATTCAAGCATAACATCCGTGATGAATGGCTGGCTCGCCACCTTGGCCAGGAGAAGTCAAAATCTATGACAGCCCTCACAACACTCATGACCCGCTTTTGCACGGGCGAGGATAGCTGGCTGGCTCGCAGCAACAACACATCCAGGAATCCGGGCACTCCGGATAACAAAGATGCCAACGGCAAACCACGACGCAACAAACACAAGCGCCACAAATATGGTGATAAAACCAATAATACGACAGTTAATGCCGGGTTCATGGCCTTAAAGCCCGGTCAGCGGAAAGGGCTGCCCAAAAATACAAATCTGGGTCCATCCAGTCTGGACCGCATACTCGCTCGCCAATGCCAAATTCATGGCACCCCAGAAACACCAGCCACCCATACCAACAGAGAATGCTGAGTCTTCAAACAAGCCGGCAAGGCAGGCGCCAAACACGAAGAGGGGTCTCAAAGCGACGATAGCAATGAAGAGCCTAGATTTCCGAACATAGGAGGGCAAAAGAAATCCCCCCCATACTCAATCGGTGAATGTGGTAAATACCACCCAAACGGCCCACTTGGACCAGATATACTCCCTTAAGGATGGCGGCTCAACGGAACTTGCCTCCCACAATATAAGCTAGGGCCGGTCACCTTCAACCGCATAGATCGTCTGGTCAACGCCAACCAGGGAAATCCAGCCGCACTAATCCTCGACCCAATACTAGACGGGTTCCACCTCACTCGAGTCCTTATGGACGGAGGTAGCAGTTTAAATCTGCTTTATCAGGATACAGTGCACAAGATGGGCATCGATCAGTCAGCGATGAAGCCCACTAAGGCCACTTTCAGAGGCATCATACCAGGTATGGAGGTCAGCTGTACAGGCTCCATTTCCCTCGGGGTAATCTTCGGATCACTGATACGTCTCCAACGTATCTATAATTTTTGATTGCTCCATGCTATATTATCTACTGTTTTGGACATTATTGGGCTTTATTATCCACTTTTATATTATTTTTGGGACTAACCTATTAACCGGAGGCCTAGCCAAGAATTGCTGTTTTTTGCCTGTTTTAGGGTTTCGAAGAAAAGGAATATCAAACGGAGTCCAAACGGAATGAAACCTTTGGAAATGTGATTTTCTCATCAGATAAGATCCATGAGACTTGGACCCTCCGTCAAGAAAGCCATGATGTGGCCACGAGGGTGGAGGGCACCCCCCTAGGGCGCCCCCCTGCCTTGTGGGCCCCTCGAAGCTCCACCGACGTACTTCTTCCTCCTATATATATCCACGTACCCCCAAATGATCGGGGACGGAGCCAAAAACCTAATTCCACCGCCGCAACTTTCTGTATCCACGAGATCCCATCTTGGGGCCTGTTCCGGAGCTCCGCCGGAGGCTTCTACATCATCATCCAAGCCCCTCCGATGAATTGTGAGTAGTTTACTTCAGACCTACGGGTCCATAGTTAGTAGCTAGATGGCTTCTTCTCTCTTTTTGGATCTCAATACAATGTTCTCCCCCTCTCTCGTGGAGATCTATTCGATGTAATCTTCTTTTTGGGGTGTGTTTGTTGAGACCGATGAATTGTGGGTTTATGATCAAGTCTACCTATGAATAATATTTGAATCTTCTCTGAATTCTTTTATGTATGATTGGTTATCTTTGCAAGTCTCTTCGAATTATCAGTTTGGTTTGGCCTACTAGATTGGTTGTTCTTGCCATGGGAGAAGTGCTTAGCTTTGGGTTCGATCTTGCGGTGTCCTTTCCCAGTGACAGAAGGGGCAGCAAGGCACGTATTGTATCGTTGCCATCGAGGATAACAAGATGGTTTTTTATCATATTGCATGAAACTATCCCTCTACATCATGTCATCTTGCTTAAGGCGTAACTCTATTTTTAACTTAATACTCTAGATGCATGCTGGATAGCGGTCGATGAGTGGAGTAATAGTAGTAGATGCAGAATCGTTTTGGTCTACTTGTCTCGGACGTGATGCCTATATACATGATCATACCTAGATATTCTCATAACTATGCTCAATTATGTCAATTGCTCAACAGTAATTTGTTCACCCACTATAGAATACTTATGCTCTTGAGAGAAGCCACTAGTGAAACCTATGGCCCCCGGGTCTCTTTCTCATCATATCAATCTCCATCACTTTATTATTGCTTTGCTTTTACTTTTTACTTTGCATCTCTATACCAAAAATATTATTTATCATCTCTATCAGATCTCACTTTCGTAAGTGACCGTGAAGGGATTGACAACCCCTAAGCGCGTTGGTTGCATTGAGCTATTGTTTTTGTGTAGGTACAAGGTACTCACGCGTAGGCTCCTACTGGGTTGATACCTTGGTTCTCAAAAACTGAGGAAATACTTACGCTACTTTGCTGCATCATCCCTTCCTCTTCGGGGAAATCCAACTTAGTGCTCAAGAGGTAGCAAGAAGAATTTTTGGCGCCGTTGCCGGGGAGTCTGCGCAAAAGTCAACATACCAAGTACCCATCACAATCTCTATCTCCCTCATTACATTATTTGCCATTTGCCTCTCGTTTTCCTCTCCCCCCAATTCACCCTTGCCGTTTTATTCACCCTCTCTCTCTATCCTCCCTCTCTTTATCTATTTGCCTCTTTTGCCCGTCTGCTTTTTGTTTACTTGTGTGTTGGATTGCTTGTTGTCGCGATGGCTCTACCTAGATTTGGTGATCTTCACCTTAAAAGGTTAGAGGAGATCAAAAACAACGTCAAGAAGTTTATGGTTTTGCAATTTGAGCACAATAATTTCTTTAGAAATGAGCTTAAGGAACAAAAAAGTTTCATGAATTATAATAAAGAGCTCGATGATATGTCTAAAGAATTTGATGGTATAAGATCCCAAATTGCTCGTCTTGAAAAATTAACTACTGAAATCTCGGATAAGCAAGCTACCTTTGTCAATAAGATGGCCGATAAACCGGATTCCTATGAAAATAATGGTGAAGATCTAAAAGTTATTGATGTGTCCCCTATTAAATCTTTGTTTTGCAATATGAATCTTGATAATGATGGGACTGAATTTGATCCACCTTTAACTAGAAGGCGTTCCAATAATTCTGAATCTTTTGATCTTGATGCTAAATTTGATAAAAGTGGGATTGAAGAAATTAAAACCCTAGATATTGCTAAACCCACTATTATGGATTTCAAGGAATTTAATTATGAAAATTGCTCTTTGATTGATTGTATTTCCTTGTTGCAATCTATGCTAAATTTTCCTCACGCTTATAGTCAAAATAAAGCGTTTACTAAACATATCGTTGATGCCTTGATGCAATATTATGAAGAAAAACTTGAATTGGAAGTTTCTACCCCTAGAAAACTTTATGATGAGTGGGAACCAATTATTAAAATTAAAATAAAAAATCATGAGTTTTATGCTTCGTGTGATTTCGGTGCTAGTGTCTCTACTATTCCCAAAACTTTGGGTGATTTGCTAGATTTCCGTAATTTTGATGATTGCTCTCTAAACTTGCATCTTGCGGATTCCACTATTAAGAAACCTATGGGAAGAATTAATGATGTTCTTATTGTTGCAAATAGGAATTATGTGCCCGTAGATTTTATCGTTCTTGATATAGATTGCAATCCTTCTTGCCCTATTATTCTCGGTAGACCTTTCCTTAGAACGGTTGGTGCAATTATTGATATGAAGGAAGGGAATATTAGATTTAAATTTCCATTAAAAATGGCATGGAAAACTTCCCTAGAAAGAAAATAAAATTACCATATGAATCTATCATGAGAGCCACTTATGGATTGCCTACCAAAGATGCCAATACCTAGATCTATTCTTGCTTGTTATGACTAGATAGGGGCGTTAAACGATAGCGCTTGTTGGGAGGCAACCCTATTTTATTTTTATTCCTTGCTTTTTGCTCCTGTTTAGTAATAAATAAATTATTTAGCCTCTGTGTTGGTTGTGTTTTTTGTGTTTAATTAGTGTTTGTGCCAGTAGAACCGTTGGGAAGACTTGGGGAAAGTCTTGTTGAACTTGCTGTAAAAAAACAGAAACTTTAGCGCTCACGAGAACTGCTGTAATTTTTATTTGGAGAGTGCTATTTAGTTAATTCTTTTTGCAGATAATTAATAGATAAATTCCTCACGTCCAGAAATTTATTTTAGAATTTTTGGAGTTCCAGATCTTGCGCTAGCTGCAGATTACTACAGACTGTTCTGTTTTTGACAGATTCTGTTTTTCGTGTGTTGTTTGCTTATTTTGATGAATCTATGGCTAGTAAATTAGTTCATGATCCATAGAGAAGTTGGAATACAGTAGGTATAACACGCATATAAATAAATAATGAGTTCATTACAGTACCTTGAAGTGGTCTTTTGTTTTCTTTCGCTAACGGAGCTCACGAGTTTTCTACTTTAAGTTTTGTGTTGTGAAGTTTTCAAGTTTTGGGTAAAGATTTGATGGATTATGGAACAAGGAGTGGCAAGAGACTAAGCTTGGGGATGCCCATGGCACCCCCAAGATAATCTAAGGACACCTAAAATCCAAAGCTTGGGGATGCCACGGAAGGCATCCCCTCTTTTGTCTACTTCTATCAGTAACTTTACTTGGAGCTATATTTTTATTCACCACATGATATGTGTTTTGCTTGGACCGTGTCGGTGTCAAAAGCGGAGGATCTCAGGTAGGGGGTCCCGAACTGTGCGTCTAAGGTGGATGGTAATAGGAGGCAGGGGACACGATGTTTTACCCAGGTTCGGGCCCTCTTGATGGAGGTAAAACCCTATGTCCTGCTTGATTTATTCTTGATGATATGAGTATTACAAGAGTTGATCTACCATGAGATCGGAGAGGCTAAACCCTAGAAGCTAGCCTATGGTATGATTGTATGTTGTCCTACGGACTAAAACCCTCCGGTTTATATAGACACCGGAAGGGTCTAGGGTTACACAAGGTCGGTTACAAAGGAGGAGATATCCATATCCGTACTGCCTAGCTTGTCTTCCATGCCAAGTAGAGTCCTATCTGGACACGGGACGAAGTCTTCAATCTTGTATCTTCATAGTCCAACAGTCCGGCCACAGGATATAGTCCGGCTGTCCGGAGACCCCCTAATCCAGGACTCCCTTAGTAGCCCCTGAACCATGCTTCAATGACGATGAGTCCGGCGCGCATTGTTTTCTTCGGCATTGCAAGGCGGGTTCCTCCTCCGAATATACCACGGAAGAAGTTGAATACAAGGATAGTGTCCGACCCTGCAAAATAAGTTCCACATACCACCATAGAGAGAACAATATTTCCACAAATCTATTCTGCTGACACGTTTTGGCAGCATGACATCATGCCATGGCCCGGCGTTCATTCGAACCATTTTTCTTTAACCAGCCCCGCACATAATGCGAGGCAGTCTCTTAACATGTCTTGTCAAAGCAGAGATCGTGTCCCCCTTATTACGGGATTCTCATCAATACGGGCGTGGGTAACCCAACTGTGCCATCAATTACGGCGCTTGGGGGATTCTCATAAATACGAGTTTTACCAGGCTAGTGGGGGCGCATAGTTTCGACCGCCCTTATAAAGGGATAAGGTTTAACCTTTTTCTACCCATGCCTTCTTCCTCCTTGCTCATCCATTATTGCGCACGCGAGCTCCAACGCCCAAGTCCACATCCTTCTCCTCAACCTTCTCCAAACATGTCCGGAGCGGGAGGCAAGTGGATGGCATCCTCCGTCACGGAGGGACACATCAAAAAGCTGCGCGGAGCCGGATACTTAGCCGCGAATATCGCGCATCGGCTGCCCACTGCGGGGCAGATCGTCCCTACCCCGGAACCTCACGAGAGGGTAGTCTTCCTCCACCACTTCCTCCGTGGACTGGGGTTTCCCCTACATCCATTCGTCCACGGTCTTATGTTCTACTACGGGCTGGACTTTCATGATCTGGCCCCGAACTTCATCCTCAACATTTCGGTGTTCATCATCGTGTGTGAGGCTTTCCTCCGCATCCAGCCCCACTTCGGCCTATGGCTGAAGACCTTCAATACCAAGCCGAAGGTGGTGGGAGGCCAACAAGCGGAATGCGGCAGAGCCATGGAGGGCAAGATGCCCAATGTTATATGGCTTGAAGGCTCCGTCGTGGAGACCATGAAGGGGTGGCAATCGGCGTGGTTCTACATCACCGAGCCACGCGACACCAACTGGGTGGTGGCCCTCGAGTTTCGATCCAGAATCCCCACGCGGCTCACCTCCTGGAAAGAGAAGGGCCTATCCTGGGGTTCATCGGTGGAGCTAGACGGACTCCAGAAATGTATCCGGAATATGGCAAGCAAGAAGCTCAAGCTTGTCAACATAGTCCAGGTCATGCTCTTCCGCCGGGTCCTCCCGTGCCAACAACGGGATTTCAATTTATGGGAGTTTGATCCGGCCTGGCACCAGACTCTAAGTGAGCTCTTCGACACGACGCACAAAGACGTCTGGAGGGTGCTGTTCAAGGGCGCCGAGGTCCCTCCCTCTCCCACCGAGGACCATGGGCTAAGCGCGTAGCACCCTGCGAATCCGGTAAGTTTTGTACATCTGGTAGGATTTTTACTTCCCATAGCTTAACCATGTGCGGGGTCTGAGGTCCCATGCCTTTGACAGGACTGGGTGGGGGCATCGGAGAAGATCAACTGTCCGGCCCCTCTGCCCGAAGACACTGTGGACGCTCTCCTGACGGAGATGCTGACTCCGGCTCCTTACAAGGTGCCGGAGAAGACCAAGAAGAAGGCCAAGGGAACCCGAAAGAGTTCCCGGCGCCAGGTGGTATCGGACTCATCGTCCGATGACTCTGCGACGCACTCCTCCCACGAAGACGAGGAGGAAGATGAAGATGCTCCCCCTCCAGCCGGTGGAGACAAGAAAAGGAAGGCCGCGCCAACCGGGGGGCCGAAGGGTCCAAGAAGGGAAGGACTCTCCTTCTGGACTGCTCCACCACCGCCGCCGAAGACGAAGACGAGTGGCTGCTCAGGGCCAAGCCCCTGGCGAAGTCGTAAGTATTCGGATACCAGAGTAACTCATAGCATACCTTTGTTGCACTGCTTCTCCTAACGCCGAATATGATTAAGCAGACCATCCCAAGCCCGTATCGGCGTATCTTCGTCGGACGGCTCCTTGGACTCGTCGGATATGGATAGCGATCCACTTCTGACCGCCACCTCCCCTTGCCCTACGGACAATGCCGAGGTACTGTCTCAAGAGGCACCGGGTCGAGGGGAGACAGTCCCGGAGGCGCCTCAAGGCGACCTTCCGGACTCTGGGAGCAGAGGGGGTAGGGCTCTTGAGGGTTCCGAGTTCGGCCTTCAGCCGAACACTGCGCCGGAACCTCCAGTGGTTCCGGACTCGGGCAGGCGGCCTCCTTCCAAAAGGGGCAAGACGCCCGTGCCGGTAACCTCTGTCCATCCAGAGGCACCGGACAATCTGCTGGGAGCACTTCGCAGCGCTTCCATCGATGAAGAGCACCGCACTATTATGAGTGCGGTGATCCAGAAGGTTCAGTCCGCCAAGAGCGGACTGACTGAAGCATGTGCCAGCCTTCAAACAGGCTTTGAGGTAAGTATTTGAAATATAGGAAAATTATTATCGCATAGACAGTAGCCCCTGATGCTCTGTTTGGTGTTCACAAAGAAAAGCCGAATAGAGGATCAAATAATATCTGCAGGAGTCTAATACTAGTATGTCTGTATGCATATGCAGGCTTCGCTGCTGACCTCTGCCGCATTGACTGCGGAGGTCGCCGCACTGAAGCAGGACCTCGAGGGGTCCGAGAAAGAGCTCGGCCTTGCTAAGAGGCAGCTCGGGGAGAACAAAGGTAAGTAATACCTAGTCTATATATATGTATATATACATAAAGGATGTGATTGCAAAATGACAGGATCATCTTTAATTTGCCAGGGGCCACGACCGAAGTGGCAACCCTGAAGCAAGCGCTATCCGAGGCCGAAAACAAAGCGGCTCAGGAGCGCACCGAGCAGGAAAAACAAGAGGCACGGGTGGGCGAGGTGCAGCAAGAGCTCCACGCTCTCGTGATGAAGCACGAGGCATTGGAGCTTGACTTGAAGACGCGAGAGTCCGAGCTTGTCGCGGCCCTTGAGAGTGCAAAGAGTGCCAAGGCTGAAGCCCAAAAGGCCCTCCAGGAGATTGATGCGATGAAGACAATAGCGGCGGGTAAGGCATTCAATATGCAAAGCAAGCATGTGAAAGTAAATTACTTATTACTTACCGAGTTCGGAGCTCTCCAGGAGCATTCGCAGATTTGCCCCGCAGCGTGTAGGATGCCGCACAGTTTTACCAGGCCGAGGAGGGAAGCTCAACAGAGAAGTTGTTCTGGTCTCAGTATACTGGGACCGAACACCCGATGCCTCTGAGCGACCAGCTGAAGCAATTGGTCGAGCTGCACAAGGCGGCCGAATAGGCCATGAAGGGCTTTATAGTCCGGATGTGGCCTGGCGACGCCCTTCCCAACAGCTACTTCGGCCTGGTGAGGCGGCTTGTGGATCCCTGCTCACGGCTGGAAGTCATCAAGCGGTCCGTCTGCATCAAAGGTGCACGTCGGGCTTTCGCCCGCGTGAAGGTGCACTGGGCCAAGATGGACGCCGTGAAGCTGGTGAAGGAAGGGCCGCCGCAGGGCAAGGAGCATCGCCACCCCGAGATGTACTATGAGGGTGTCCTGAAGGGTGCCCCGTCTTGTAGCGGACGAGTGTGCGAAAGATGTAATATTTGAATAAACTTGCTCGTGTAATCCTGTATTATGAAAATTTGTTCATATGTGCTATGCAATGCTTGTTTGAATTTAAAATATTACCTTCTGTTTGGCTGTTTATCAAATCTGAGAGATGGCTAGTCGTCGGCTTCTTCCCCCACGCCACGAGTGCTGGGGTGTTCGGGATAAACCTGAGCACTCTTGTTCCCATTTTTGGGTCCTTCGAGGGAGGTGCTCAGCACAACGAACAAGGAAATCAGACTATAATGCATTATCACTCTCACTTAGCCATAGAATTCTATAATTTTAAATTTCGGCGAAGCCCCTAGTATTCGGAAGGCTGAATTCGGGGCGCTATACACGCCTTAAGCCGGTCAGGGCCGACTCCTCGCTCTAAGCGGCATAAGTCTTTAGGGACTTGAAACCTCTCGAGCAGCGACCAGTCTCTCGCCTTATCATGACAGTCAGTTTTAGCTTTCTCTACTGAGGTGCTTAGCCCAGCAGAACCGGGGCACAATCGCAGTAGTTCTCCCAGTGCTACCTTAGCCGATATAGCGGAACGTAAGGTACCAAAACATGGGAGCCGGGCAAACCCAACTATTGACCCAAGACATGATTCGGAGCTGATGCATATAATGCTATAAGTTCGGGGTGCCGCACTGTCGAAAGTGTTCGGACTTCTCACGCCGTATTATGGGGTATGCTTAAACCCCTAGCGTATTAGCCGTACCAGAGTGTACGGGTGCTAGATGTCATGAATGAACATATATATATATATATATAAAGGAAGAATGCAATAATAGTCTTAATGCTATGCATTGTTTATTCAAAAAGGTGCGTTAAAGCAGAATGATACAAGTAGTGCGATAAGAAAAAAGTAGGACTATTTGACATGTCCCTTTCAAGGGAAAGCTGAGGAATAGTATTAAAGCAAGTATTTCACTCGTTATCGTAAGCCACCTGGGAGTTCCGTGGTGTGACGTAGCTTTCTGCCTCCTTGGTTGATGCATCATGTGTTCGGCAATCATGCTGCCGGACAGGGTTTCCAGAGATTAAAGTCCTGAAAGAGAAAAATAACAAAGCGGGAAGCCCCTAGTGCGGTTTAAGCCGTGTCTTGGAGCGTGCCGTAGTCATGCCCCCTCCGCACCTGTGCCCATGGTATTTTTAATGCATAATTATGTACGCGTGGCACGGATTTCTCCGTTTGGCTGGGACCGGGGTGGGGGCCATATTGCTATGTGAGCTCGGAACGTGCCAGGCGGTCCTGTTGCCGATTACTCCAGGCGCACTTGAAGGTGTCCGGGTCCTTAATCGCCAAACTAGTGGATTTCCTTAAGAGGCTGCTTTGCCCTTCTGCTGCGAGGGCTGTAATGTGCTCCTCCGTGCGGAGAGAGCGCTCTGTGTTTCCATTGACTGTGATGACCCCCTGAGGTCCTGGCATCTTGAGCTTGAGATATGCATAATGTGGTACCGCATTGAATCTCGCAAATGCGGTTCGCCCGAGCAGTGCATGGTAGCCACTGCGGAACGGGACTATGTCGAAGATTAGCTCTTCTCTTCGGAAGTTATCTGGGGATCCGAAGACCACTTCCAGTGTGACTGAGCCTGTGCAATGGGCCTCTACACCTGGTATGATGCCTTTAAAGGTCATTTTTGTGGGTTTGATCCTTGAGGGGTCTATACCCATTTTGCGCACTGTGTCCTGATAAAGCAGGTTCAGGCTGCTGCCGCCATCCATAAGGACTCGAGTGAGGTGAAATCCGTCAATGATTGGGTCTAGGACCAGTGCGGCGAATCCACCATGACGGATACTAGTGGGGTGGTCCCTGCGATCGAAGGTGATCAGACAGGAGGACCATGGGTTGAACTTTGGGGCAACTGGCTCCAACGCATATATGTCCCTGAGCGCACGCTTCCGCTCCCTCTTGGGGATGTGCGTTGCGTATATCATGTTCATCATCCGCACTTGTGGGGGGAACCTCTTCTGTCCTCCGGTGTTCGGCTGCCGGGGCTCCTCCTCGTCATCGCTATGTGACCCCTTATCTTTGTTTTCGGCATTTAACTTGCCGTCCTGCTTGAACACCCAACAATCCCTGTTGGTGTGGTTGGCTGGCTTGTCGGGGTGCCGTGTATTTGACATGAGCGATCGAGTATACGGTCCAAACTGGACGGGCCCAGAGTGCTTCTTTTGAATGGTTTTTCCGCTGACCGGGTTTAGAGCCTTTGAATCTGGCATTGACTGTCGTATCCTCGGTATTGTTGTTGTTAATGCGGCGCTTATGTTTGTTGCGACGTGACCTGCCGTTGCCGTCCTTGGTATCCGAAGTACCATGGTTCTTTGATATGTTATTGCTGCAAGCCAACCAGCTGTCCTCTCCCGCACAAAAGCGGGTCATGAGTGTCGTGAGGGCTGCCATAGATTTCAGCTTTTCCTAGCCAAGGTGCCGGGCGAGCTATTCGTCGCGGATGTTGTGCTTAAAAGCTGCTAGGGCCTCTGCATCCGGATAGTGACGATTTGAGTTTTCTTTGTTAGGAACCGTGTCCAGAATTGCCTGGCCGATTCCTCTGGCTGCTGGATTATGTGGCTCAAGTCATCGGCATCTGGTGGTCGCACATAAGTGCCCTGAAAGTTGTCGAGGAAAGCGGCTTCCAGATCTTCCCAACAGCCAATGGACTCTGCTGGCAAGCTGTTGAGCCAATGCCGAGCTGGTCCTTTGAGTTTGAGTGGGAGGTATTTGATGGCGTGTAGGTCATCACTGCGGGCCATGTGGATGTGCAGGAGGAAATCCTCGATCCATACCGCAGGATCTGTTGTGCGGTCGTATGATTCTATATTTACGGGTTTGAAACCCTCTGGGATTTGATGATCCATTACTTCGTCTGTGAAGCATAAGGGGTGTGCGGCACCTCTGTACTGGGCTATATCGCGACGCAGCTCAAATGAGTCTTGCCCGGTGTGTTCGGCCCGGCCAGACTTACTTTTATTGTATCCGGCGTGACGATTATCATCTCGCATAGTGGCGCGCCCTCGTGATCCGTAGATCGATCTTGCATGTTTTGCTTTGTCCTCCAATACATCACGCGGGTCTGGCGTATTTCCCCATGCCTTTTTATTTGAATGGCGTCGGGGTGCGGGCTGAGCTTTTGGCTGGAATGCCTCTCTGTCGTGGCCACGAGGTGGCCGATCAGCCGCGTCATACGCCGGGGATGTAGGTTTCGGTGCTTCCTCCTCCAGTCAAGGTAGCAACCTGCACTTTGGGTAACTCTTGGAGGGGCGTTTGAGTTTATATTCCTCTGCTGCCAGGACTTCAGTCCATCTATCAGCTAGCAAATCTTGATCAGCTTGAAGCTGTTGCTGCTTTTTCTTAAGGCTACTTGCCGTGGCTATAAGCCGGTGCTTGAAGCGTTCTTGTTTGATGGGATCCTCTGGCATGATGAATTCATCAACAATGAGGCTTGCCTCGTCTTCGGAGGGGGGTATGTAATTATCATCCTCCACCTCTCCATCTGCCGCTCTCTCAGGAGGGCTGGCTTCTCCATCATCCTGCTCTAAATCTTGCTGGAGGGGATCGTTGTTGTCTTCGGCACTGTCCGGAGTGCTATTATCTCCGGTGCCGGTATCACCGCTTTTGCCTTGGCGGGACTTAGAGCGGCGCCGCTGATGCCGGCGCTTGGGTTGCTTCTTGGAGGGGTCATCCTCCGTTGTCCCGTCACCATTGCCTTCTTTGGGTGTGTCCATCATGTATATGTCATATAATGAGGTGGCTGTCCAGTGCCCTGTGGGTAGTGGTTCCTCTTCGCCTCCTGCATCATCGTCCATACCGTCGATGTCTTCGGAGTCGAAGTCGAGCATGTCGGTTAAGTCATCGACAGTGGCTACTAAGTGGGTGGTGGGTGGGCAGCGAATTTCTTCGTCATCTGCATCCCAATCCTGCCGGACGTAGTTCGGCCAGGACTCTCCTGACAAGGATAGAGACCTTAATGAGTTCAGTATGTCGCCAAAGGGCGAGTGCTGAAAAATATCCATGGAGGTAAACTCCATGATCGGCGCCCAGCCAGATTCGATAGGCACGGGCGCAGGCGGTTCGGAGTCCGTGGTCGGAGAAGGATCCAGCAGTTTGGCAACACGGCTCTCATGAAAGGTAAGGTTGATATTCGGCTCGATCGCCACTGAGGGTATGGCTTCCGTGGCGGGGTCTATCCACCCGTCCATGGATGGCGCGACTGGTTCTGAATTGAGGGTCGGAGTGGTCGCCGGTGCGATCTTCTGAACACTGTCTGATGGTAGAGCTAAATCGTACTCATTGTGGCCGTGTGGCGCACAAGGCAGGGGCTCGGATCCGTCAAAGATCAAGTCTCCGCGGATATCGGCCGTGTAGTTTAAGCTTCCAAACCTGACCTGGTGGCCAGGGACGTAACTTTCGATCTGCTCTAGATGGCCAAGCGAGTTGGCCCGCAGTGCGAAGCCGCCGAATACGAAGATCTGTCCGAGGAGAAAAATCTCACCCTGGACTGCATCGCCATCGATGATTAAAGGAGCCATCAAGCCTAATGGCGACGACACAGAGCAACTCTCAATGAAAGCACCAATGTCGGTGTCAAAACCGGCGGATCACGGGTAGGGGGTCCCGAACTGTGCGTCTAAGGCGGATGGTAACAGGAGGCAGGGGACACGATGTTTTACCCAGGTTCGGGCCCTCTTGATGGAGGTAAAACCCTATGTCCTGCTTGATTTATTCTTGATGATATGAGTATTACAAGAGTTGATCTACCACGAGATCGGAGAGCCTAAACCCTAGAAGCTAGCCTATGGTGTGATTTTATATTGTCCTACGGACTAAAACCCTCCGGTTCATATAGACACCGGAAGGGGCTAGGGTTACACAAGGTCGGTTACAAAGGAGGAGATATCCATATCCGTACTGCCTAGCTTGCCTTCCACGCCAAGTAGAGTCCTATCCGGACACGAGACAAAGTCTTCAATCTTGTATCTTCATAGTCCAACAGTCCGGCCACAGGATATAGTTCGGCTGTCTGGAGACCCCCTAATCCAAGACTCCCTCAGAGCGTCTTTTATAATTTTAGTCTTTGCTTGTTAGTCTACCACAATCATCCTTGCTGTACACACCTTTTGAGAGAGCCATACATAATTTGGAATTTGATAGAATACTCTATGTGCTTCACTTATATCTTTTGAGTTATATAATTTTGCTCTAGTGCTTCACTTATATCTTTGAGAGCACGGTGGTGGATTTGTTTTATAGAAACTATTGATCTCTCATGCTTCACTTTGATTATTTTAAGAGTCTTAATAGCATGGTAATTTGCTTAATAATAATATGCTTGGTATTCAAGATTTGTAAAACTTTCTTTTGAGTGCGATGAATACTAAGAAAAAAATTGATGCTTGATAATTGTTTTGAGATATGAGGATGGTGATATTAGAGTCATGCTAGTTGAGTAGTTGTGAATTTGAGAAACGCTTGTGTTAAAGTTTGTGATTCCTGTAGCATGCACGTATGGTGAACCGTTATGTGATCAAGTCGGAGCATGATTTATTTATTGATTGTCTTCCTTATGAGTGGCGGTCGGGGACGAGCGATGGTCTTTTCCTACCAATCTATCCCCCTAGGAGCATGCGTGTAATACTTTGCTTTGATAACTTCTAGATTTTTGCAATAAGTATATGTGTTCTTTATGACTAATGTTGAGTCCATGGATTATACGCACTTTCCTTCCTTCCACCATTGCTGGCCTCTCTAATATCGCGCACTTTTCGCCAGTATCATACACCCACAAAATACCTTCCTCAAAACAACCACCATACCTACCTATCATGGCATTTCCATAGCCATTCCGAGATATATTGCCATGCAACTTTCCACCATTCCGTTCATTATGACACACTCCATCATTGTCATATTGCTAGCATGATCATGTACTTGACATCGTATTTGTGGCAAAGCCACTGTTCATAATTCTTTCATACATGTCACTCTTGATTCATTGCATATCCCGGTACACCGCCGGAGGCATTCATATAGAGTCATATCTTGTTCTAAGTATCGAGTTATAATTGTTGAGTTGTAAGAAAAATAAAAAGTGTGATGATCATCATTTTATAGCATTGTCCCAAGTGAGGAAAGGATGATGGAGACTATGATTCCCCCACAAGTCGGGATGAGACTCCAGACAAAAAAAATAAAGAGGCCATAAAAAAAGGGGAGGCCCAAACAAAAAAATGAGAGAAAAAGAGAGAAGGGACAATGTTACTATCCTTTTACCACACTTGTGCTTCAAAGTAGCACCAAGATCTTCATTGTAGATAGTCTCTCATTCTGTCACTTTCATATACTAGTGGGAATTTTTCATTATAGAACTTGGCTTGTATATTCCAATGATGGGCTTCCTCAAAATTCCCTAGGTCTTCGTGAGAAAGCGAGTTGGATGCACACCCACTTAGTTTCTTTTGTTGAGCTCTCATATACTTAAAGCTCTAGTGCATCTGTTGCATGGCAATCCCTACTCACTCACATTGATATCTATTGATGGGCATCTCCATAGCCCGTTGATATGCCTAGTTGATGTGAGACTATCTTCCCCTCTTCTTGTCTTCTCCACAACCACCATTCTATTCCACATATAGTGCTATATCCATGGCTCATGCTCATGTATTGCGTGAAGATCGAAAAAGTTTTGAAAATGTCAAAAGTATGAAACAATTGTTTGGCTTGTCATCGGGGTTGTGCATGATTTAAATACTTTGTGTGGTGAAGATAGAGCATAGCCAGACTATATGATTTTGTAGGGATAGCTTTCTTTGGCCATGTTATTTTGAGAAGACATAATTGTTTTGTTAGTATGCTTGAAGTATTATTATTTTTATGTCAACATGAATTTTTGTCTTGAATCTTTTGAATCTGAATATTCATACCACAATTAAGAAGATTTACATTGAAATTATGCCAAGTATCACTCCGCATCAAAAATTCTGTTTTTATCATTTACCTACTCGAGGACGAGCAGGAATTAAGCTTGGGGATGCTTGATACATCTCCAACATATCTATAATTTTTGATTTCTCCATGCTATATTATCTACTATTTTGGACATTATTGGGATTTATTATCCAATTTTATATTATTTTTGGGACTAACCTATTAACTGGAGGCCCAGCCCAGAATTGTTGTTTTTTGCCTGTTTTAGGGTTTGGAAGAAAAGGAATATCAAACGGAGTCCAAACGGAATGAAACCTTCGGAAACGTGATTTTCTCATCAGATAAGATCCAGGAGACTTGGACCCTCCGTCAAGAAAGCCACGAGGCAGCCACGAGGGTGGACGGCGCCCCCCCAAGGGCGCGCCCCCCTGCCTCATGGGCCCCTCGAAGCTCCACCGACGTACTTCTTCCTCCTATATATATCCACGTACCCCCAAACGATTGGGGACGGAGCCAAAAACCTAATTCCACCGCCGCAACTTTCTGTATCCACGAGATCCCATCTTGGGGCCTGTTCCGGAGCTCCGCCGGAGGGGGCATCGATCACAGTGGGCTTCTACATCATCATCCAAGCCCCTCCGATGAATTGTGAGTAGTTTACTTCAGACCTACGGGTCCATAGTTAGTAGCTAGATGGCTTTTTCTCTCTTTTTGGATCTCAATACAATGTTCTCCCCCTCTCTTGTGGAGATCTATTCAATGTAATCTTCTTTTTGCGGTGTGTTTGTTGAGACTGATGAATTGTGGATTTATGATCAAGTCTATCTATGAATAATATTTGAATCTTCTCTGAATTATTTTATGTATGATTGGTTATCTTTGCAAGTCTCTTCGAATTATCAGTTTGGTTTGGCCTACTAGATTGTTTGTTCTTGCCATGGGAGAAGTGCTTAGCTTTGGGTTCGATCTTGCGGTGTGCTTTTCCAGTGACAGAAGGGGCAGTAAGGCACGTATTGTATCGTTGCCATCAAGGATAACAAGATGGGTTTTTTTTATCATATTGCATGAAACTATCCCTCTACATCATGTAATCTTGCTTAAGGCGTAACTCTATTTTTAACTTAATACTCTAGATGCATGCTAGACAGCGGTCGATGAGTGGAGTAATAGTAGTAGATGCAGAATCGTTTCGGTCTACTTGTCTCAGACGTGATGCCTATATACATGATCATACATAGATATTCTCATAACTATGCTCAATTTTGTCAATTGCTCAACAGTAATTTGTTCACCCACCATAGAATACTTATGCTCTTGAGAGAAGCCACTAGTCAAACCTATGGCTCCCGGGGCTCTTTCTCATCATATCAATCTCCATCACTTTATTATTGCTTTGCTTTTACTTTGCATCTCTATACCAAAAATACCAAAAATATTACTTATCATCTCTATCAGATCTCACTTTCATAAGTGACCGTGAAGGGATTGACAACCCCTAAGCGCGTTGGTTGCGTTGAGCTATTGTTTTTGTGTAGGTATGAGGGACTTGCGCGTAGCCTCCTACTGGATTGATACCTTGGTTCTCAAAAACTGAGGGAAATACTTATGCTACTTTGCTGCATCATCCCTTCCTCTTCGAGGAAATCCAACGCAGTGCTCAAGAGGTAGCAATCACCAGAAAATTACCGTACCGAAGAGTTAATCTTTGAAATTGCCCCTTTCCGCAGTGACTATCACGCACTGCTCGGGCATACCGCGTTCGCTCGATTCAACGCGGTGCCACATTATGCCTACCATAAGCTGAAAATGCCCGGTCCACGCGGCGTCATCACAGTTCATGGCAAGGACGAATTTTCCTTCGACACCAACAAATACATCACTGCCTTAGCAGCAGGAACACCGAGCAGCACCTTGCGGCCGAACCTCAAGTCGGCACCTTGGCTCCCGGACACCGTCAAGGGGCTTTGAACTACTTTGCGGAAGGATACTCCGGCTCGTCCAGGGTTCAATTAAACACTCCGGCGAAGGCCACGACAGGCCGAACTCAGCGGCTCAACCGCCCTCCGGCACGCAAACATTTCTTATATTTCCTTCGCAGGTTCACCTTTGCACCGACCAGGACAGACTCCACAGAGGCAGCTCGAACGCGTCTGGGGATCCTTAGACATTCCCCGTGGCGAACGTCCGGCTATAATACGGACCTGCACCCAACCTCTTCCCCCTGGTCACAGCAGGTTCTGCTATCACAACTCCTTTTTTATCACATTACTTATACCATACGCATAGATGTATTATTTATACAACATGTGGATTCATATGATGTTTACCTGCTGGTTATTTCTTACCAAAATCATTTCGTCAAATGGCATCCATACACAGCGGTATGCCCTAATTACGCCAGGGGCTTCGCCTTTCCCGTAATATGGCAATGAAAGTCTGAACACCTTCACGGAAGTTCGACACCCCGAACTTATAGCATTATATGCATCAGCTCCGAATCATGTCTTGGGTCAATAGTTGGGTTTGCCCGGATCCTATGTTTTGGTACCTTATGTTCCGCTATATCGGCTAAGGTAGCACTGGGAGAACTACTGCGATTGTTTCCCGGTTCTTCCGGCCGAGCACCTCAGTAGAGAAAACCGAAAACTGACTGTCATGATACGGCGAGAGTTGGTCAGCTGTTCGAGCGGTCACAAAATCCTTAAGGATTTCTCCCGCATAATGCCATAACCAATGCAGCGTGTGATGGGTCAGTTTTTTTCTTCGATCAGGCGCTTATAGAGCCCCTAGTACGGTCTTCCGAACAGAAGGGGCTGCGCCGACCATACTAAAGCTCCTTTGGCTAAGTGAGAGTGATAAAGCCCTCATGTCTACTACACAACCTTCTTCTTGTAGACGTTGTTGGGCCTGCAAGTGCACAGGTTTGTAGGACAGTAGCAAATTTCCCTCAAGTGGATGACCTAAGGTTTATCAATCCGTAGGAGGCGTAGGATG
The DNA here is from genome assembly GCF_002162155.2 of Triticum dicoccoides. Classification (NCBI taxonomy): domain Eukaryota; kingdom Viridiplantae; phylum Streptophyta; class Magnoliopsida; order Poales; family Poaceae; genus Triticum; species Triticum dicoccoides. The sequence continues at coordinate 605,193,643 of NC_041390.1, read as the reverse complement.
AAGATGATCTCACTCCAAAGTCACTAATAGCGGAGAACGGACGCAGAGATTATGGTAGGGTACGAAACCACCTCAAAGTTATTCTTTCCAATCAATCCATTGGGCTATTCCTATAAGTGTCACAAACAACCCTAGAGTTCGTACTAGAATAACACCTTAAGACACAAATCAACCAAAACCCTAATGTCACCTAGATACTCCAATGTCACCTCAAGTATCCGTGGGTATGATTATACGATATGCATCACACAATCTCAGATTCATCTATTCAACCAACACAAAGGACCTCAAAGAGTGCCCCAAAGTTTCTACCGAAGAATCACGACGAAAACGTGTGCCAACCCCTATGCATAGGTTCATGGGTGGAACCCGCAAGTTGATCACCAAAACATACATCAAGTGAATCATGTGATATCCCATTGTCACCATAGATATCCACGGCAAGACATACATCAAGTGTTCTCAAATCTTTAAAGACTCAATCCGATAAGATTACTTCAAAGGGGAAACTCAATTCTTTACAAGAGAGAAGAGGGGAAGGAGAAACATAAGATCCAACTATAATAGCAAAGCTCGCGATACATCAAGATCGTGCCAAATCAACAACACGAGAGAGAGTGAGATCAAACACATAGCACTGGTACATACCCTCAGCCCCGAGGGAGAACTACTCCCTCCTCGTCATGGAGAGCACCGGGATGATGAAGATGGCCATCGGAGAGGGATTGCCCTCTCCGGCAGGGTGCTGGAACGGGTCTAGATTGGTTTTCGGTGGCTACAGAGGCTTCTGGCGACGGAACTCCCGATCTAATCTCCGTTATGGAAGTTTAAGGTCACGTAGGTATATATGGGTGTAGGAGGTACGTCAGGGGAGCCACGAGGGCCCCATGAGACAGGGGGCGCGCCCCCCACCCTCGTGAGCAACTTGTTCCTTCCTTGACGTGGGGTCCAAGTCCATCAGGTGTGTTTCCTTCCGAAAATAACTTCTCTAGTTGATTTCGTTCCGTTTCGACTCCGTCTGATATTCCTTTTCTTCAAAACACTGAAATAGGCATAAAACAGCAAATCTGGGCTGGGCCTCCGGTTAATAGGTTAGTCCCAAAAATAATATAAAAGTGGATAATAAAGCCCATTATTGCCTAAAACAGTAGATAATATAGCATGGAGCAATCAAAAATTATAGATACGTTAGAGACGTATCAAGCATCCCCAAGCTTAATTCCTGCTCGTCCTAGAGTAGGTAAATGATAAAAAGATAATTTTTGATGTGGAATGCTAGTTGGCATAATTTCAATGTAATTCTTCATACTTGTGATATGAATATTCAGATCCGGAAGATTCAAGATAAAAGTTCATATTGACATGAAAACAATAATAATTCAAGCATACTAACTAAGCAATTATGTCTTCTCAAAATAACATGGCCAAAGAAAGCTATCCCTACAAAATCATATAGTCTGGCTATGCTCCATCTTCACCACACAAAATATTTAAATCATGCACAACCCCGATGACAAGCCAAGCAATTGTTTCATACTTTTGATGTTCTCAAACTTTTTCAATCTTCACGCAATACATGAGCGTGAGCCATGGATATAGCACTATAGGTGGAATAGAATGGTGGTTGTGGAGAGGACAAAAAGGAGGGGAAGATAGTCTCACATCAACTAGGCGTATCAGCGGGCTATGGAGATGCCCATCAATAGATATCAATGTGAGTGAGTAGGGATTGCCATGCAACGGATGCACTAGAGCTATAAATGTATGAAAGCTCAACAAAAGAAACTAGTGGGTGTGCATCCAACTTGCTTGCTCATGAAGACCTAGGGCATTTTGAGGAAGCCCATCATTGGAATACACAAGCCAAGTTCTATAATGAAATATTCCCACTAGTATATGAAAGTGACAACATATGAGACTCTCTATATGAAGAACATGGTGCTACCTTGAAGCACAATATATGAGACTCGCTATATCATGGTGCTACTTTGAAGCACAAGTGTGGAAAAAAAAGGTAGTAGCATTGCCCCTTTTTATTTATTTATTTGGCCTTTATTTTTTATTTGGCCTTTCTTTTTTTTGGCCTCTCTTTTTTTTATTTGGCCTTTCCTTTTTGGGGGGACAATGCTCTATTGAATGATGATCATCACACTTTTATTTACTTACAACTCAAGAATTACAACTCTATACTTAGAACAAGATATGACTCTATATGAATGCCTCCGGCGGTGTACCGGGATGTGCAATGACGCATGAGTGACATGTATGAAAGAATTATGAACGGTGGCTTTGCCACAAATACTATGTCAACTACATGATCATGCTAAGCAATATGACAATGATGAATGTGTGTCATAATAAACGGAATGGCGGAAAGTTGCATGGCAATATATCTCAGAATGGCTATGGAAATGCCATAATAGGTAGGTATGGTGGCTGTTTTGAGGAAGGTGTATGGTGGGTTTATGGTACCGGCGAAAGTTGCGCGGTACTAGAGAGGCTAGCAATGGTGGAAGGGTGAGAGTGCGTATAATCCATGGACTCAACATTAGTCATAAAGAACTCACATACTTATTGCAAAAATCTATTAGTTATCGAAACAAAGTACTACGCACATGCTCCTAGGGGGATAGATTGGTAGGAAAAGACCATCGCTCGTCCCGGCTGCCACTCATAAGGAAGACAATCAATAAATAAATCATGCTCCGACTTCATCACATAACGGTTCACCATACGTGCATGCTACGGGAATCACAAACTTCAACACAAGTATCTCTGAAATTCCTACTCAACTAGCATGACTCTAATATCACCATCTTCATATCTCAAAACAATTATCAAGTATCAAACTTCTCATAGTATTGAACACACTCATAAGAGAATTTTATTATTCTTGAATACCTAGCATATTAGGATTTTAAGCAAATTACCATGCTATTTAAGACTCTCAAAATAATCTAAGTGAAGCATGAGAGTTCATCTATTTCTTCAAAATAAAACTACCACCATGCTCTAAAAGATATAAGTGGAGCACTAGAGCAAATGACAAACTACTCCGAAAGATATAAGTGAAGATCAATGAGTAGTCGAATAGTTATGCGACTATGTGAAGAATCTCTAACATTTAATAATTTCAGATCTTGGTATTATATTCAAACAGAAAGAAAAGCAAAATAAAATTACATTCTAAGAATAGCAAACATCATGTGAAGAAGCAAAAACTTAGGATAAACCGATACTAACCGATAGTTGTTGAAGAAGAAATGTGGGATGCCAACCGGGGCATCCCCAAGCTTAGACGCTTGAGACTTCTTGAGATATTATCTTGGGGTGCCTTGGGCATCCCCAAGCTTGAGCTTTTGTGTCTCCTTAATTCCTCTCATATCACGGTCTCCCTAAATCTCAAAAGCTTCATCCACACAAAACTCAACAAGGACTCGTGAGATAAGTTAGTATAAACCATTGCAAAAACCTTATCATACTCTACTGTAGCAAACCACTAAAATTATTATTCAACATTGCATACTAAATGCCTCTGCATATTTAATAGTCCTATCGTCAAATAGAATTATTAAAGAAGCAAACATATGCAAAAAATGCAAACATAACAGCAATCTGCCTAAACAGGACAGTCTGTAAAGAATGCAGCAACATCCTTACTTCCCTAGCTCCAAAAATTATGAAATAAAATTCCCACTGTAGTAAATTTATCAGATCTTAATATGCAAAAGGTTTCAACATTTTATCACATTCTGAGTTTTCTAGGGAATTATTGCAACAGCGGTAAACTTTCTGTTTTCAAACAGCAACATGTATACTAGTAACATAGGCATAGTAAAGGCTATCAATGCCACTTTTATTGAAATAAAAGATGCAAAACATTTTTCTAAATAACAGCAAGAAAATCCTAATAAAATAAATTGACGCTCCAAGCAAAACACATATCATGTGGCGAATAAAAATATAGCTCCAAGTAAAGTTACCGATGAACGAAGACGAAAGAGGGGATGCCTTCCGGGGCATCCCCAAGCTTAGGCTATTGGTTGTCCTTGAATATTACCTTGGGGTGCCTTGGGAATCCCCAAGCTTAGGCTCTTTCCACTCCTTATTCCATAGTCCATCGAATCCTTATCCAAAACTTGAAAACTTCACAACACAAAACTCAAAGTAGAAAACTCGTGAGCTCCGTTAGTATAAGAAAGTAAATCACCATCATAAGGCACTGTAATGAACTCATTATTTATTTATATTGGTGTTAAACATACTGTATTCCAACTTCTCTATGGTTTATAAACTATTTTACTAGCCATAGATTCATCAAAATAAGTAAACAACACATGAAAAACAGAACAGTCTGTAGTAATCTGGATCAAACGTATACTTCTGGAACTCATAAAATTCTCAAATAAATTGCTGGACCTGAGGAATTTATATATTAATCATCTGCAAAAATAATTAACTAAATAGCACTCTCCAAATAGAAATGGCAGCAATTCTCGTGAGCGCTAAAGTTTCTGTTTTTGACAGCATGATCAACAAGACTTTCCCCAAAGTCTTCCCAACGGTTCTACTTGGCACAAACACTAACTAAAAGAATAAAACCACATCTAAGAAGAGGCTAGATGAATTATTTATTACTAAACAGTAACAAAAAGCAAGGAACAAAAATAAAATTGGGTTTCCTCCCAACAAGCGCTATCGTTTAACGCCCCTAGCTAGGCATGATGATTTCAATGATGCTCACATAAAGGATAAGAATTGTAACATAAAGAGAGCATCATGAAGAATATGACTAGCACATTTAAGTCTAACCCACTTCCTGTGCATAGGGATTTTGTGAGAAAACAACTTGGGGGAACAATAATCAACTAGCATAGGAAGGTAAAACAAGCATAACTTCAAAATTTTAAGCACATAGAGAGGAAACTTGATATTATTGCAATTCCTACAAGCATATATCCCTCCCTCATAATAATTTTCAGTAGCATCATGAATGAATTCAACAATATAACCAGCATCTAAAGCATTCTTTTCATGATCTACAAGCATAGAATTTTTATTACTCTCCACATAAGCCAAATTCTTCTCATTCGGGGCAGTGGAAGTATCATAAGAGACTTGGATACTATAAATTGGTTCCACATTAAAAGAGTAATGTTCAGAGAAGGGGTAATCATAATCATGACAGGTTTTATAAATATAATCACTACTTTTTATAGCATATGTATCATCACAATAATTATCATAAGTAGGAGGCATGCTATCATCATTATAAACTTGCATATCAAAACATGGAAGGCTAAAAATATCATCATTATTAAACATAGCATCCCCAAGCTTGGGACAAACATTAATTGCAGCAAATATATTCTCAAATATGTCATCCTCATCAAACATAGCTTCCCCAAGCTTGGGCCTTTCATATCATAAGCATAATCACTCTCATAATTAATAGCATGGATAGCACCAATAGTATAGCAATTATTATATTCTTCCAAGCAAGTGCCAAAAAGATTTTCAAGATCATAAGAAGTATCATTATCTTCCACAGTTATATTTTCATGAGGCACAATAGTAATAGGAGCAACTTTATTTGGGAGAGATACCTTTTTACCTCTCTTCCTTTTTCTTTTCTTCTTCTTCACCACATCATGTGTGGGTTCAATCCTCTTTTTGGAGCTCCTTATTAATGAGATTGGTTGAATAGGAGGCTCCTCCTCGTTGCCTGATTCATCATAAGAAATAATAGGAGGATATTGGGAAGTCTCTTCCCTTTCATTAGTATTCTCTTCATCTTCTAATTGTTTTCTTTTCTTTATGTAGTTGGCAATATAAGGATTATCAATGCAATTCACCGCACAATACATATAAATTTTCTCTAGATCAAAATCAAGAACTCTATTAAGATTAAACTTTGGAATACCCTTAGTTATACGTTTCATTTCTTCATAACCAAAAAGAAGGCTAAGCTCTTTATGATGCTCAAGGGTAATCAAATTATCACAATGTTTGGACACGACTTGATCATGAAACAAATAGCATTGGAGCTTTAAATGACCATGTTCATTGCAAAGTTCACAAGGGGCACGAAAAATATTGAATCTTTCAGCACACTCATCTAGGCTTTCTTGCAACGATTTGGTTTCTAAGTACTTATGCCTCTTGCAATATCTATCTTCCCTATTTGGTGTGTACTTGCAAACCCAGTCTAGTCCACAAAAATTGACATGTTTATAGGAGGCATTTTCATCATAACTAGTCCAATCATCATTAGCATCATGGATATTCAAAGAATTCGTGCTAACAACATTGCAATCATGCTCATCATTCAAATATTTAGTGCCAAACATTTTATAGATTTCTTCTTCTAGCACTTGAGCACAATTATCCTTTCCATCATACTCGCGAAAGATATTAAAAAGGTGAAGCATATGAGACAAACTCAATTCCATTTTTTATAGTTTTCTTTTATAAACTAAACTAGTGATAAAAACAAGAAACTAAAAGACTCAATTGCAAGATCTAAAGATATACCTTCAAGCGCTAACCTCCCCGGCAACGGTGCCAGAAAAGAGCTTGATGTCTACTACACAACCTTCTTCTTGTAGACGTTGTTGGGCCTGCAAGTGCACAGGTTTGTAGGACAGTAGCAAATTTCCCTCAAGTGGATGACATAAGGTTTATCAATCCGTAGGAGGCGTAGGATGAAGATGGTCTCTCTCAAGAAACCCTGCAACCAAATAACAAAGAGCCTCTTGTGTCCCCAACACACCCAATACAATGGTAAATTGTATAGGTGCACTAGTTCGGCGAAGAGATGGTAAAACAAGTGGTATATGGATAGTAGATAAAGGTATTTGTAATCTGAAATTATAAAAACAGCAAGGTAACGAATGATAAAAGTGAGCATAAACAGTATTGCAATGCGCTGAAACAAGGCCTAGGGTTCATACTTTCACTAGTGTAAGTCCTCTCAACAATACTAACATAATTGGATCACATAACTATCCCTCAACATGCAACAAAGAGTCACTTCAAAGTCACTAATAGCGAAGAACGGACGAAGAGATTATGGTAGGGTACGAAACCACCACAAAGTTATTCTTTCCAATCAATCCATTGGGCTATTCCTATAAGTGTCACAAACAGCCCTAGAGTTCGTACTAGAATAACACCTTAAGACACAAATCAACCAAAACCCTAATGTCACCTAGATACTCCAATGTCACCTAAGTATCCGTGGGTATGATTATACGATATGCATCACACAATCTCAGATTCATCTATTCAACCAACAGAAAGGACCTCAGAGAGTGCCCCAAAGTTTCTACCGGAGAATCACGATGAAAACGTGTGCCAACCCCTATGCATAGGTTCATGGGCGTAACCCGCAAGTTGATCACCAAAACATACATCAAGTGAATCACGTGATATCCCATTGTCACCACAGATATCCACGGCAAGACATACATCAAGTGTTCTCAAATCTTTAAAGACTCAATCCGATAAGATTACTTCAAAGGGGAAACTTAATTCATTACAAGAGAGAAGAGGGGAAGGAGAAACATAAGATCCAACTATAATAGCAAAGCTCGCGATACATCAAGATCGTGCCAAATCAAGAACACGAGAGAGAGAGAGATCAAACACATAGCTATTGGTACATACCCTCAGCCCCGAGGGAGAACTACTCCCTCCTCGTCATGGAGAGCACCGGGATGATCAAGATGGCCATCGGAGAGGGATTGCCCCTCCGGCAGGGTGCCGGAACGGGTCTAGATTGGTTTTCGGTGGCTATAGAGGCTTCTGGCGGCGGAACTCCCGATCTAATCTCTGTTCTGGAAGTTTTAGGTCACGTAGGTATATATGGGTGTAGGAGGTACATCAGGGGAGCCACGAGGGCCCCATGAGACAGGGGGGCGTGCCCCCCACCCTCGTGAGCACCTCGTTCCTTCCTTGACGTGGGGTCCAAGTCCATCAGGTGTGTTTCCTTCCAAAAAATAACTTCTCCAGTTGATTTCGTTCCGTTTCGACTCCGTCTGATATTCCTTTTCTTCAAAACACTGAAATAGGCATAAAACAACAAATCTGGGTTGGGCCTCCGGTTAATAGGTTAGTCCCAAAAATAATATAAAAGTGGATAATAAAGCCCATTATTGCCTAAAACAGTAGATAATATAGCATGGAGCAATCAAAAATTATAGATACGTTGGAGACATATCAAGCCCTATAGTCTAATTGCCTGGTTCGTTGTGCTGAGAACCTCCCTTGGAGGACCCAAAACTGGGATAAAGAGTGCTCAGGTTTATCCCGAACACCCACGTACTCCTTACGTGGGGGCAGAAGCCGACGACTGGCCAACTCTCAGCCTTAATATACAAACGGCCGCATAGGAGGGTAAACTTTTATATAATAGGAGACATATTAACGACCTTGTTTAAACATTACAACGGACAACATGATCCGCATTCAGGGAAATATAATGTCCTTGGTACATAGCTGCGCCGCAAGGTAGGATTCTTTTAGGAGACTCTTATAATATGATTCAGGCTTGCGGTGCTCCTTCCCCTCCGGCGGTCCTTCGGTCACCAGCTTTTTGGCATCCATCTTCCCCCAGTGCACCTTTGAAAGGGCGAAGGCCATTTGCGCTCCTTCTATACAGACCGACCGCTTGATGACATCAAGTCGAGGGCAAGCGCTTATAAGCCGCCTTAGGAGCCCGAAGTAGCTGCTTGGAATCGGTTCGGTAGGACATAGCCGGATAACCACATCTTTCATGGCTAGTTTCGCCGCCTTATGCAGTTCGATCAGCTGTCTCAGTTGATCGGCAAAAGGCACCGGATAATTCGGTGCCAAATACTGAGACCAAAAAAGCTTTTCGGCGGTGTTCCTTCCTTCGACTCGGTAGAAGTGAGCGGCATATGATATACTATGCGGTAGCTCAGCAAATACACCTGAGAAGTCCGGATTCACAATCAGAAACATAGTTTTCCCTTCAAATATTTTCTTTACATCAGAAAAGCTTACCCGCCACAATCTTCCTCGCCTCTTGGATCCCCTGCAGCGCGCTTTGGGTTGCCCCCTAGGCGTCGCTCGTGGCTTGGCGCATCTTGGTGAGTTCGGACTCTTTCTCCGTTAAACTCTGCTCCAAGGCCTCGCATTTACTCATGGCCTCTTGCAGCTCCTGCTCAGCTTTAATAACTTTGGCTTCGTGTTTCTCACGAAGAGCCTGCTCCGTGGCCGCCTTTTTCTCGGCCTCGGCAACGGCCCTTTTGAGGGCCTCGACTTCGGTCATAACTCCTAGCACAAATTATGCGGCTTATTTCATACTGACCATTTATTTCACAAAAGATGCACATAATGCTGGTACATACCTTGTTTATCCCTCAACTGCATTTTCAATCGGCCAATTTCTTCTCTGGCCCGCTCCAGACTTTGATTCAGTCCGGCGATCTCCGCAGTATGAGAGGCAGCAGCCGCTACAGGTATCTGCTTGAAACAGGTGAGAAAATCAATGTCATCTAGTGAGTCTTCCTGAGATCACGAATTCGATCCCCTGTCTGGTTCTTTCTTTCACTGAATAGTGTATCAGGGGCTACTATCTATACTATGACACTCTTCAATAACTCATAAAACATACCTCAAAGCCTTTTATAAGACTGATACAAGCTTCGTTCAGTCCACTCCCGGTCGACTGAATTTTCTCAATCACCGCACCCATCAAGGCACGGTGTTCATCAATGATGGAGGCATCTCGTAGCGCCACCAACAAAGGATCTGACACTTCTGGATGGACAGAGGGTGTCGGCAGAATAGGCATGCCCTCTCCGGTTGAAGGAGGCTGCCTTCTTGATTCTAGAGCCGTACAGGTCTCTGGAATCGCATCCGGTAGGGAGCCAAACTCAGAATCGTCCCCATCGTCAGACCCCATGGGAATCTTTTTCCCCACGTGTCCGGCCCCTTCGGTTTGACCTCCAGGCATCGCTTTCACGGTTTCTTCCTTTCCTTCTGGGCCAGGGTCCTTTTGGGACGAGGCCTCGGTGTTTGACACCTGCTTGGAGGAAGGGTCCTTCGGGGGCGTCCTGCTCTCCACAGCATTTGAGCTCAGCAGGTCCTCCGATGAAGATTGTACGGTGCGGGACCTCGCTGGACTACAAGAAATATGCGGCTTAGGTTAAAATACTAAGCCACAATGAGTCTGGATGCTTAAACGTACTCGAATTTTATATACTTGCAAGTTCACCAGGGGCTGGGCCCTGGGATCCCATGCCGGACCGCTGTCGGCGGCGACAGGAGACTCCTATTGACGAGGAATCTTTCCTCTTTTGGGTAGTTCGGCCTCCAAGGATGCGGAGATTCATTTTCTCCGCAGGGGATTCATTTTCTTCCTCCTTTTCGTCCTCTTCGAAGGCGGAATGGGCATCAGAGCCTTCAGGTATTGTGCCCGAAGTGCCGCGACGATGAAGGCCGACCCGGGTCTTTTTAGCCTCCTTCTCGGTCGTCTTCTTCGGCACCTTGTAAGGCGCCAGGACCAGCATCTTCGTCTGAAGTGGGATGGCCGGGTCTTCGGGCAGCAGGGCCGGACAATGGATCCGCTCTGCCTTCTTTGTCCAGCTCTGGGAAAGTTGAATGAACACGTGTTAAGCGCTTCCTTTGGGTCATGCGGGTGGAAAAGTTTGATAAACTCACCGAACTTGCAGGGCAGGACAGTTGGTATCCGCGGTCTTCGGCGGAGTCCGGCCATGATTTGCTGGACTTAAAAAGCACCTTCCAAATGTCCTCGTGCGAAGAGCCAAAGAGCCTTCGCAAGGTTTGGTGCCTAGCCGGATCAAACTCCCATAGATTGCAAGTCCGGTGTTGACAAGGCAGTATCCGGCAGACTAACATCACCTGGACTACATCGACGAGTTCAATGTTCTTATCTCCCATATCTTTAACACGCGTCTGGAGCACCGACAGTTCGTCAGACAAGGACCAATCGAGTCCTTTATTGACCCAGGACGTAAGCTGCAGAGGGGCGCCGGATCGAAACTCGAAGAAGCGGCCCGTTCCTTACCGCTCGGCTCAGTGATGTAAAACCACTGTTGTTGCCACTCCTTGACATAATCATTAAAGGTTCCCGTTGGCCATATGACGTTTGGAATCTTTCTCACCATAGCGCCCCCGCACTCGGCGTGCTCGCCGCTCACCACCTTGGGCTTCACATTAAAGACCTTCAGCCATAAACCGAAGTGTGGCGAAACACAGAGAAAGGCCTCGCACACGACAATGAATATCGAGATGTTGAGGGGTTCCAGAGTGGGGACGATCTGTCCCACCATCGGGAGACGGTGGCCGATTTTCTTGGTCAGATACCCGGCCTCCCGAAGCTTTTTGATATCCTTCTCTCGGATGGTAGAGGCCATCCATTTGCCTCCTGCTCCGGATCCAGACATCCTTGATAGACCTTTGGTGGGTAGAGGAGGTGAGTGCTCGCGCGTTGGAGCCTGAGCAGAATGGAATGAGTGGGGAAGAAGGTATGGGTGCAGAGGGTCAATTCTTGTCCCTTTATAAGGGCGGAAGAGGCGATGCACCTCCCCTGGTAAAACCTCTTATTCTCCAAGCGCCATAAGTAATGGCGTGGTTGGGATACCCGCGTCAGTATTGATGAGAATCCCGTAATAAGGGGGACACGATCTCTGCTTTGACAAGACGTGTCGAGAAAATTGCCCCACGATATGTGCGGTGCTGGTTGAGAAAAACGGTTCGAATAAAGACCGGGCCATGACATGATGTCATGCTATCGAAACATGTCAGTAGATTGGATTTTTGTAAATGTTATTCTCTCTACGGTGGTATGTGGAACTTGTTTTGCAGAGCCGGACACTATCCTTGTGTTCAAAATCTTCTATGGAGTATTCGAAGGAGGAACCCGCCTTGCAATGCCGAAGACAATACCGCGTGCCGGACTCATCGTCATTGAAGCCTGGTTCAGGGGCTACTGAGGGAGCCCTGGATTAGGGGGTCTCTGGATAGCCGGACTATATCCTTTGGCCGGACTATTGGACTATGAAGATACAAGATTGAAGACTTCGTCCCGTGTCCGGATGGGACTCTCCTTGGCGTGGAAGGCAAGCTGGGCAATACGGATATGTAGATCTCCTCCCTTGTAACCGACCTTGTGTAACCCTAGCCCCCTCCGGTGTCTATATAAACTGGAGGGTTTAGTCCATAGGACAACATACAATCATACCATAGGCTAGCTTCTAGGGTTAGCCTCTACGATCTCGGGTAGATCAACTCTTGTAATACTCATATCATCAAGAACAATCAAGCAGGACATAGGGTATTACCTCCATCAAAAGGGCCCGAACCTGGGTAAACATCGTGTCACCTGCCTCTTGTTACCATCCACCTTAGACGCACAGTTTGGGACCCCCTACCCGAGATCCGCCAGTTTTGACACCGACAGGGGATGACACTCATCTTTTCTCTATCTTCTGCCGAGGTCGGGCATTGAGCCATGCTCAATCTCACACCTTGCAATACAGGCAAGAACCCCTTCTTGGACTGATCCATATTGAACTTCTTCAATATCTTGTCAAGGTACGTGTTTTGCGAAAGACCAATGAGGCGTCTCGATCTATCTCTATAGATCTTGATGCCTAATATGTAAGCAGCTTCTCCAAGGTCCTTCATTGAAAAACACTTATTCAAGTAGGCCTTTATGCTTTCCAAAAGTTCTATATCATTTCCAATCAATAGTATGCCATCCACATATAATATGAGAAATGCTAAAGAGCTCCCACTCACTTTATTGTAAACACAGGCTTCTCCATAAGTCTGCATAAACCCAAATGATTTGATCATTTCATCAAAGCGAATGTTCCAACTCCGAGATGCTTGCACCAGCCCATAGATAGAGCGTTGGAGCTTGCATACCTTGTCAGCATTCTTAGGATCGACAAAACCTTTCGGCTGCATCATATACAATTCATCCTTAAGGAAACCATCAAGGAATGTCGTTTTGATGTCCATTTGCCATATCTCAGAATCATAGAATGCAGCAATTGCTAACATGATTCGGACAGACTTCAGCTTCGCTATGAGTGAGAAGGTCTCATCATAGTCAACCCCTTGAACTTGTCGATAACCCTTAGCGACAAGCCAAGCCTTATAGATGGTCACATTACCATCCGCGTCAGTCTTCTTCTTAAAGATCCATTTATTCTCTATGGCTTCCCGATCACCGGACAAGTCTGTCAAAGTTCATACTTCATTTTCATACATGGATCCTATCTTGGATTTCATGGCCTCAAGCCATTTGTTGGAATCTGGGCCCGCCATCGCTTCTTCATAGTTCAAAGGTTCACTGTTGTCTAACAACATGATTTCCAGGACAGGGTTGCCGTACCACTCTGGTGCGGAACGTGTCCTCGTGGACCTTCGAAGTTCAGTAGCAACTTGATCTAAAGTTTCATGATCTTCATCATTAACTTCCTCTGTAGTCGATGCAGGCACCACAGAAACATCTTCCTGAGCTGCGCTACTCTCCGGTTCGAGAGGCAATACCTCATCAAGTTCTACTTTCCTGCCACTTACTTCTTTCGAGAGAAAATCTTTCTCTAGAAAGGATCCATTCTTGGCAACAAAGATCTTGCCTTCGGATCTGAGGTAGAAGGTATACCCAATAGTTTCCTTAGGGTATCCTATGAAGACGCATTTTTTCGACTTGGGTTCGAGCTTTTCAGGTTGAACTTTCTTGACATAAGCATCGCATCCCCAAACTTTCAGAAACAACAGCTTAGGTTTCTTCCCAAACCATAATTCATACGGTGTCGTCTCAACGGATTTCGACGGAGCCCTATTTAAAGTGAATGCGACAGTCTCTAAAGCATAACCCCAAAATGATAGCGTGGATCGGTAAAAGACATCATAGATCGCACCATATCCAATAGAGTGCGATTACGACGTTCGGACACACCATTACATTGTGGTGTTCCAGGCGGCGTGAGGTGTGAAACAATTCCACATTTCCTTAAGTGCATGCCAAACTCGTGACTCAAATATTCCCCTCCATGATCTGATCGTAAGAACTTTATTTTCCTATCACGTTGATTCTCTACCTCACTCTGAAATTCCTTGAACTTTTCAAAGGTCTCAGACTTGTGTTTCATTAAGTAGACATACCCATATCTACTTAAGTCATCAGTGAGGGTGAGAACATAACGATAGCCATCGCGAGCCTCAACGCTCATTGGACTGCACACATCAGTATGTATGATTTCCAATAAGTTGGTTGCTCGCTCCATTGTTCCAGAGAAGGGAGTCTTGGTCATTTTGCCCATGAGGCATGGTTCGCACGTGTCAAATGATTCATAATCAAGAGACTCCAAAAGTCCATCTGCATGGAGTTTCTTCATGCGTTTGACACCAATGTGACCAAGGCGGCAGTGCCACGAGTACGTGGGACTATCATTATCAACCTTACATCTTTTGGCATTCACACTATGAATAGGTGTAACATCACGTTCGGGATTCAGAAAAATTATACCATTGACCAGCGGGGCATGACCATAAACATATCTCTCATATAAATAGAACAACCATTATTCTCGGATTTAAATGAGTAGCCATCTCACATTAAACGAGATCCAGATACAATGTTCATGCTCAAAGTTGGCACTAAATAACAATTATTGAGGTTTAAAACTAATCCTGTAGGTAAATGTGGAGGTAGCGTGCCGACGGCGATCACATCGACCTTGGAACCATTCCTGACGTGCATCATCACCTCGTCCTTCGCCAGTCTCCGCTTATTTCGTAGCTCCTATTTTGAGTTACAAATATGAGCAACCGCACCGGTATCAAATACCCAGGAGCTACTACGAGCGCTGGTAAGGTACACATCAATAACATGTATATCACATATACCTTTGGCATTGTCGGCCTTCTTATCCGCTAAGTACTTGGGGCAGATTCGTTTCCAGTGACCATTTTCCTTACAATAAAAGCACTGAGTCTCAGGCTTGGGTCCATTCTTTGGCTTCTTCCCGACAACTGATTTACCGGGCGCGGCAACTCCCTTGCCTTCCTTCTTGAAGTTCTTCTTACCTTGCCTTTCTTGAAACTAGTGGTTTTATTCACCATCAACACTTGATGTTCCTTTTTGATTTCCACCTCCGCTGATTTCAGCATTGAATATAACTCGGGAATGGACTTCTTCATCCCTTGCATATTGTAGTTCATCAAAAAGTTCTTGTAGCTAGGTGGAAGCAACTGGAGGATCATGTCAATGACTGAGTCATCTGGAAGATTAACTCCCAGTTGAGACAAGCGGTTGAGTGACCCAGACATTTTGAGTATGTGCTCGCTGACATAACTGTTTTCCTCCATCTTACAACTATAGAACTCGTCAGAGACTTCATATCTCTCGACCCGGGCATGAGCTTGGTAAACCATTTTCAGCTCTTGGAACATCTCATATGCTCCGTGTTGCTCAAAACGCTTTTGGAGCCCCGGTTCTAAGCTGTAAAGCATGCCACACTAAATCAAGGATTAATCATCACTACGCGACTGCCAGGTGTTCATAACGTCTTGAGTTGCTGAGAAAATAGGTGTGTCACCTAGCGGTGCGTGAAGGACATATGCTTTCTTGGTAGCTATGAGGATGATCCTCAAGTTACGGACCCAGTCCGTATAGTTTCTACCATCGTCTTTCAGCTTGGTTTTCTCTAGGAACGCATTGAAGTTGAGGGCAACATTAGCGTGGGCCATTTGATCTACAAGACATTGTGTAAAGATATTTTAGACTAAGTTCATGATAATTAAGTTCATTTAATCAAATTACTTAATGAACTCCCACTCAGATAGACATCCCTCTAGTCATCTAAGTGATACATGATCCAAATCGACTAGGTCGTGTCCGATCATCACGTGAGGCGGACTAGTCATCAACGGTGAACATCTCCATGTTGATCGTATCTACTATACGACTCATGTTTGACCTTTCGGTCTCTCGTGTTCCAAGGCCATGTCTGTAATTGCTAGGCTCGTCAAGTCAACCTAAGTGTTTTGCATGTGTAAATCTGGCTTACACCCGTTGTATGCGAACATTAGAATCTATCACACCCGATCATCACATGGTGCTTCAAAACAACGAACCTTTGCAACGGTGCACAGTTAGGAGGGACACTTTTCTTGAAATTTTAGTGAGGGATCATCTTATTTATGCTACCGTCATTCTAAGCAAATAAGATGTAAACATGACAAACATCACATGCAAATCATAAAGTGACATGATATGGCCAATATCATCTTGCGCCTTTGATCTCCATCTTTGAGGCGCAGCATGGTCACCATCGTCACTGGCATGACACCATGATCTCCATCATCGTGTCTTCATGAAGTTGTCTCGCCAACTATTACTTCTACTACTATGGCTAACGGTTAGCAATAAAGTAAAGTAATTACATGGCGTTTTCATTGACACGCATATCATATAATAAATTAAGACAACTCCTATGGCTCCTGCCGGTTGTCATACTCATCGACATGCAAGTCGTGATTCCTATTACAAGAACATGATCAATCTCATACATCACATATATCATTCATCACATCCTTTTGGCCATATCACATCACATAGCATACCCTGCAAAAACAAGTTAGACGTCCTCTAATCGTTGTTACATGTTTTACGTGGCTGGTATGGTTTCTAGCAAGAACGTTTCTTACCTACGCAAAAGCCACAACGGTGGTATACCAATTGTTGTTTACCCTTCATAAGGACCCTCTTCATTGACTCCGATCCAACTAAAGTGGGAGAGACAGGCACCCGCTAGCCACCTTATGCATCAACTGCATGTCAGTCGGTGGAACCAGTCTAATGTACCCGTACGTGTAAGGTCGGTCCGGGCTGCTTCATCCTACAATTCCACCGAATCAAGATAAGACTAGTAACGGTAAGCAAATTGAACAAATCATCGCCCACAACTACTTTGTGTTCTACTCGTGCATAGAATATACGCATAGACCTAGCTCATGATGCCACTATAGGGGAACGTAGTAATAATTCAAAAATTTCCTATGTGTCACCAAGATCAATCTAGGAGATGCTAGCAATGAGAGAGAGAGGGAGTGCATCTTCATACCCTTGAAGATCGCTAAGCAGAAGCGTTACAAGGAACGCGGATGATGGAGTCGTACTCGTGGCGATTCAAATCGCGGAAGATCTGATCTAGCATCGAACGGACGGCGCATCCGCGTTCAACACACGTACAACCCGGGGACATCTCCTCCTTCTTGATCCAGCAAGGGGAGGGGAGAAGTTGAGGGAGAGCCCCGGCAGCACGACGGCGTGGTGGTGGAGCTTGAAGTTCTCTGGCAGGGCTTCGCCAAGCACTATGGTGGAGGAGGTGTTGGAGAGGGGGAGGGCTGCGCCAAGGAAGGGGTGCTGCTGCCCTCCCACCCCCCTCTATTTATAGGGTGAAGGGGAGAGAGGGCCGGCCCCCTTAGATCCCATCTAGAGGGGGCGGCGGTCAAGGGGGAGGGGAACTTGCCCCCTAAGTTTGGTGGAAGGCGCCCCACCACCTAGGGTTTCCAACCCTAGGCGCCTTGGGCCCTTGGGGTGCACTAGCCCACTAGGGGGCTGGTTCCCACCCTTGTTCAGCCCACTTGGCCCACCGGGGTAGGTGGACCCCCGGACACCTTTCGGTGATCCCGGTACAATACTGATAACCCCCGAAATTATCCCGGCGACTTAAACTGGACTTCCCATATATAATTCTTCACCTCCGGACCATTTCGGAACTCCTCGTGACGTCCGGGATCTTATCCAGGACTCCTAACAACCTTCGGTAACCGCATACAATTTCCCATAACAACTCTAGCGTCACCGAACCTTAAGTGTGTAGACCCTACGGGTTCGGGATCCATGCAGACATGACTGAGACATATCTCCGGCCAATAACCAACAGTGGGATTTGGATACCCATGTTCGCTCCCACATGTTCCACGTGATCTCATGGGATGAACCATGATGTCGAGGATTCAATCAATCCTGTATACAATTCCCTTTGTCTATCGACATGTTACTTGCCCGAGATTCAATCGTCGGTGTCTCTATACCTCGTTCAATCTCGTTACCGACAAGTCTCTTTACTCGTTCTGTAATGCATGATCCCGTGGCTAACTCCTTAGTCACATTGAGATCGTTATGATGATGCATTACCGAGTGGGCCTAGAGATACCTCTCCGTCATACGGAGTGACAAATCCCAGTCTCGATTCGTGCTAACCCAACAGACACTTTCGGAGATACCTGTGGTGCACCTTTATAGCCACCCAGTTACGTTGTGACGTTTGGTACACCCAAATCATTCCTACGGTATCCGGGAGTTGCACAATCTCATGGTCTAAGGAAATGATACTTGACATTAGAAAAGCTTTAGCAAACGAACTACACGATCTTGTGCTACGCTTAGGATTGGGTCTTGTCCATCACATCATTCTCCCAATGATGTGATCACGTTATCAATGACATCTAATGTCCATGGTCAGGAAACCACGACCATCTATTGATCAACGAGCTAGTCAACTAGAGGCTTACTAGGGACATATTACGGTCTATTTATTCACACATGTATTACGGTTTCCGGTTAATACAATTATAGAATGAATAATAGACAATTATCATGAACAAGGAAATATAATAATTACCACTTTATTATTGCCTCAAAGCATATTTCCAATAGCCGGCTGGTCCAGGAGGCTGGCTGCTAGAAGACGGCGCACCCTCAGAAGGCGGCCCCAGGGAGCCAGCATCTAGCAGGCAGCCCTGTGTCCCCTCAAAGTTTGCATCCATTTACTACTACGAGACGGGGCGTGGCTACAGGACCATCTGCCACCCCCAAATCCCGGAGGAGCGTGGCCACAGTGTGGGTGTACTAAGCGGACACCCCTCGACCAGCGCGGCACTGTAGCCACACGACTCGTGACGCAGCCTACGTCAGCTAGGGCCATGCTCCCACGATGGGCGGTCGGTGCGGCCCGCAGGCGACGAGCCCTACCTGTCCGCGAGCAACTAGTAGACAATGCACCCCGAGCAGTCGGCCGCGAGGGCGGGCCGACCTCTGGCACGCGGCCCTTCCTCCCCTCGGAGTTTGTGCACCATTAATCTGATAAGACGGAGAATGGCTACAGTAAGCACCCACCAGGCGGCGGGACTGTAGCCATACGTCCCCCGACGAGGCTATATTCACCAAAGGCGAGGCTAGAGTAAAAGACAGTCAGCATGGCCCACAAGCGGCGGGCCCTACCTGTCGGCCGAGTTCGCGGCTGCCGGCGGGCCCCAGCAGCCGGTGGAGAACCCGGTGTAAGGGCATATTTATTCCTTAGTTGTTTTGGTAATTGATGACAATGCTTTTGCGGACTAATCGTGTGCACCGAGTATTTCAGACATATCATGACTAGGCACAAGACGATTTTATGCCCCTCGAAGACTGTTGAAGACGTGTTTCTCTATGTTTCTTTTCGGTGGATTTGAGTTGTAAGAAAGCCATACTATTAAGAGGGGGTCCGCGATGGAAAGGTTTGTGTGGAATCATCACGTACACGTCTACTCCTTTTGCACCACCTTTCCTTTGGCTCTTTGGAGCATCCTCCATTTATCCGTGTCTCTGCGAAATGAAGGACTTCTAGTGTTGCTGCTCTGAGGCACGCGGTAGTACTGCTCTTTGGAGCGGTAGTACCGCAGGGCCTTGCGGTAGTACCGGCCGTAGGCGCGGTAGTACCGCGGGTACTCATGGTAATACCGCTTCTTGGGAGCGGTAGTATCGTGGCCTCAGGCCAGGCTCAGCCGCTCCTGCGGTTGTAGGGGCGTATGTAATTTTTTACATCCGCGCCCTACGTGGTAGTACCACCCCATGGGTGCGGTAGTACCGTGAGCCCTGGCCTGTCACAGCAACATGAGCGGAAGTAGGGGCGGATGTAATTTTTTACATCCGTGCCCTACGCGGTAGTACCGCTCCAGGTTTGCGGTACTACCGTGTCCGATTTTTGCACATATCCCAACTCAGCGGAAGTTGTCACGGATGTATTTTTATATGTCCGTGCCTTCCCAAATCTGGACTATCCCTGCCTTGCGGTAGTACCGCAAGGGGGAGCGGTAGTACCGCGCCAGCGGTTCTACCGCCCTCTGCTTCATCGCATCAAGGTTGGTTTGGTTCCTGCTGCATGGGCGGTAGTACCGCGGTGCCTCGCGGTAGTACCGTGTGCCCTAGTGGTAGTACCGCGTCCCTGATGCGATAGTACGGTGCTTCGCATGCTGAGTTGGTGGATAACGGTTGGATTTGTTCTTCCACTATATAAGGGGTGTCTTCTTCTCCGAGCTGACCACCTCTTCCACCCCTAAGCTCCATTGTTGCTCCAAGCTCCATTTTCGCCCGATCTTTCTCCCTAGCCAATCAAACTTGTTTATTCTTTAGGGATTGGTTGAAAAGGCCCCGATCCACACTTCCACCAAGATAAATTTGATTCCCCCACTAATCCCTTGCGGATCTTGTTACTCTTGGGTGTTTGAGCACCCTAGACGGTTGAGGTCACCGTGGAGCCATATTCCATTGTGGTGAAGCTTCGTGGTGTCATTGGGAGCCTCCAATTAAGTTGTGGAGATAGCCCCAACCTTGTTTGTAAAGGTCCGGTCGCCACCTCCAAGGGCACCAATAGTGGAATCACAGCATCTCGCATTGTGTGAGGGTGTGAGGAGAATACGGTGGCCCTAGTGGCTTCTTGGGGAGCATTGTGCCTCCACACCGCTCCAACGGAGACGTACTTCCCCTCAAAAGGAAGGAACTTCGGTAACACATCCTCGTCTTCACCGGCTCCACTCTTGGTTATCTCGTGCCTTTACTTGTGCAAACTTATTTGTATTATATCTCTTGCTTGCTTGTGTGCTTGTTGTTGTTGCATCATATAGGTTGCTCACCTAGTTGCATATCTAGACAACCTACTTTGATGCAAAGTTTAAATTGGTAAAGAAAAGCTAAAAATTGTTAGTTGCCTATGCACCCCCTCTAGTCAACTATACCGATCCTTTCAATTGGTATCAGAGCCTCATCTCTTTATTAAGGACTTTATCGTCCCAAGAGTATGGTTGACACCGTAGACGGTGAGGAGGAGCACTCTTGTGCGAATCCGTTCTCGTCTATGGCCGATGGGGAACCGCGGTCTCTCGTGAGGAATTCAATGTGGCTTTGGACACATTGAAAACTTCCATGACGACCGAGGTTGAAAGCATGTTTAATAAATTCTTAGAAGGGCTTAAACTATCTACCGCACCAATGAAAGTGGGTGATCCCACTAACAAGGTGATGGATGCTAACTCCGACAAGGGGGAAGCTAATAGTGAAAAGGCTCCTTCTTCTAGTGGTAAAATTGGCAATGGCATCTTTGCCCATGTGGAACCTCCACTTACTTATGGTGGACTGATCCCTTCCACTCATTTGAATCATGCCGGTCCTCCCTCTAAGATTGTGAAAAATGAGGACTTTGATTCTTGGGTTTATCACTTTAAGCGTCATTTGAACCATGTTAATACTAACCTTTGGAGAATCATTGAAGAAGGTTTTTATCCGCATGACCGAAGCAACTTCACCCCTAGAGAAGCCGCGGATAACCAATTCGATGAGAATGCTCTCTTCATCATCCAAGATGTAATTCCACCCGAAGATCTCGCTCATCTCCGGCCCTTCATCGTGGCCAAGGATGCATGGCACCATGTTGTTTCCCTCTACAGGGGAAGTGCAATCATTCAACGCTCCAACTATGAAGTGGTGCAAGATGAAGCCGATGAGTTCGCAATGAAAGAAGATGAAGAACCTCGTGAGCTTTATCGGAGATTAACTACTCTCGCGATCTTACTCTAAGATCATGGGAGCAAGGATACGGATGACAATTGGATCAAGTGCAAATTCCTCAAGGCCATGATGCTGTACCACAAGGCCATGTCCTCTGTCATTCGTCAACGGTCGGACTTCCACACCTTGTCCTCAAGTGAGGTGTTGGATGAGTTTGTGGCTATGAGTATCTTGGACAAGACTGCCGACAATGCGGTGTTACGCTCTCAAAGAGCAAAGAAGACCAACCTTGCCTTGAAGGCCAAGGTTAGTGTGGAAGAAGAGGAGAGCAATCCCGAAGATACAAAATATGCTTATCATGAGCACATGGCTCTCGCTTCAAGGCAATTTTGGAACAAGAAGAACACGAGGTCCAACTTCAACAAGAACAACTCAAGTGGAGCAAAGGGCAAGCCTCGTGTGAGGACATGCTACAATTGTGGCAATGTGAGTCACTTTGTTGCGGAATGCCCATATGAGAAGAGGGAAGACAATGGTGGCAAGCTCATCTGAAAAGACAAGGCCAAGTCTTTCCCCAACAAGAGCAACTTCACCAAGAAGACCCCTCCCAAGGTGATGGTGGCACAAGAAGAGTACAATGAGGACGATGACGATGAAGATGGTGAGTCGGTTGCCATGGCCTCCGTTGCTATTGCAACAACTCCACGGGTGTCTCTCTTCGACTCACCCAATGAGAACATCACCGCCAAGTGCCTCATGGCCAAAGCCACCAACAAGGTAACCCCCAACATCAAAACTACCATCATTACTAATCCTTCCTTGACGGATTGCATTGATGAACATGAGGAGCATAATGAGGAGGAAAATTAATTTGAGTCCTTTATGAGTAAGCTCAAGGGTAAATCCAAGAAGCACTTCGTTGCTCTCTTGGAACAACTTGGTGAAGCCAATGACATGATCGAGACTCACGAAGATACCATCTCTAAGATGGAGGGGCATAGTCGTGACTATGCCAATGAGATTTCAGATCTCTCCAATGCTCTTGAGGAAGATCGCGGTCATCGTTTTTCTCTTGAGGAGTCGTACAACAATGACCATGCTAAACTAAAGAAAGATCTTGATCATGCTCTTGTTGTATCTTGTGTGCTAAACTCTGAGAAGGCCAAGCTTGGGGTTGATCTTGCTAGACTCAAAGAGGAGTTTGACTTACTTGACAAGGCTCACAAGGTCTTGAAGGGTGCTCATGCTAGCCTCAAAGAGTCTCATGATCAACTCCAAGTAAAGCTAACCAAGGAGAAAGCCACTTTTCCTCATATGGTCTTAATTGATAATGCAAATGCTACTAACCCATGTTGTGAGCATGTGCATCTTGTTGAGGAGAATGCAAAGTTGAAGGAGCAACTTGAGAAAGGCCTTGTGTCATGCATACTAGGCGAGAAGAATCTCAACGACCTTTTGAGAAATCAAAAGGAAGTTGTGGCCAAGGAAGGGATTGGGTACGTGCCCAAGTCCAAGAACAAGAAGAAGAATGACAATGCCAAATGACCTCCTCCTCTCAAGCAAACCTTTCTGAAGGAGGGAGAGGGTGCTTGTCGGTGTCAAAACCGGCGGATCTCGGGTAGGGGGTCCCGAACTGTGCGTCTAGGCCGGATGGTAATAGGAGGCAAGGGACACGAAGTTTTACCCAGGTTCGGGCCCTCTTGATGGAGGTAAAACCCTACGTCCTGCTTGATTAATATTGATGATATGGGTAGTACAAGAGTAGATCTACCACAAGATCGGAGAGGCTAAACCCTAGAAGCTAGCCTATGGTATGATTGTTGTTCTGTATGTTGTCCTACGGACTAAAACCCTCCGGTTTATATAGACACCAGAGAGGGTTAGGGTTACACAAAGTCGGTTACAATGGTAGGAGATCTACATATCCGTATCGCCAAGCTTGCCTTCCACGCCAAGGAAAGTCCCTTCCGGACACGGGACAAAGTCTTCAATCTTGTATCTTCATAGTCCAGGAGTCCGGCTGAAGGTATAGTCCGGCCATCCGGACACCCCCTAATCCAGGACTCCCTCAGTAGCCCCTGAACCAGGCTTCAATGACGACGAATCCGGCGCGCAGATTCTTTTCAGCATTGCAAGGCGGGTTCCTCCTCCAAGTACTTCATAGAAGATTTTGAACACAAAGATAGTGTCCGGCTCTGCAAAATAAGTTTCCACATATTTCCATAGAGAGAATAATATTTACATAAATCTAATCTGCTGACGTATTCCGTAGTGTGACATCACACCACGGCCAAGCCTTTATTCAAATCATTTTATTGTCCCACCTCAGCGTGTCATGCGAGGCGGTTTCCTTGGCACGTCTCGTCGAAGCAGAGATCGTGTCCCCTTATTCCGGGATTCTCATCAATACGGGCATGGGTAACCCAACCGTGCCATTTATTACGGCGCTTGGAGATAAGCGAGTTTTACCAGGCTGGTGGGGACACGCAGTTGCGTCCACCCATATAAGGGGATAAGGATCCACCTTTTCACCTACGCCTTATTCCTCCTTTGTCTATCCATTTTCGCGCACTCGAGCTCCAGCGCCCAAGTCCGCACTCCCCACCTCAACCTTCTCCAGCCATGTCCGGAGCGGGAGGCAAGTGGATGGTCTCCTCCGTCACGGAGGGGCACATCAAAAAACTAAGGAAGGCCGGATACCTGTCTAACGACATCGCGTACCGGCTTCCCGAAGAGGGGCAGCTCCTCCCCACCCCAAGACCCCATGAGAGGGTAGTGTTCCTTCCCCATTTCCTCCGCAGACTGAGCTTTCCTATCCACCCATTCGTCCGGGGACTCATGTTCTACTACGGCCTGGATTTCCATGATCTGGCCCCAAACTTCATCCTCAACATCTCGGCGTTTATCGTCGTGTGCGAGGCTTTCCTCTGCATCCGCCCCCATTTCGGCCTATGGCTCAAGACTTTCAATATCAAGCTGAAGGTGGTGTGCGGCAACCAGGCGGAGTGCGGAGGCGCCATGGTGGGCAAGATGCCCAACGTCTTATGGCTCGAGGTCTCCTTTGTGGAGACCCTAAAGGGGTGGCAATCGAGGTGGTTTTACATCACCGAGCCGCGTGACCCTGAGTGGGTCGCAGCCCCCGAGTTCCG
Organism: Triticum dicoccoides; assembly: GCF_002162155.2. Taxonomy (NCBI): domain Eukaryota; kingdom Viridiplantae; phylum Streptophyta; class Magnoliopsida; order Poales; family Poaceae; genus Triticum; species Triticum dicoccoides. The sequence continues at coordinate 605,168,659 of NC_041390.1, read as the reverse complement.
GTCCGGACCCCCAACGCGGCTCACGTCCTGGAAAGAGACGGGCCTGTCATGGGGCAACAAAGGAGAGGTGACTGGACTGCAAACATGCATCCAAACCCTGGTGGGCAAGCAGCTCAAGCTTGCCAACGTAGTCCAGGTTATGCTCATCCGCCGGATCCTCCCATGTCAACAATGGGCCTTCAATCTGTGGGAGTTCAACCCGACGCAGCACCGAACTCTGAGCAAGCTCTTCGACACAACGTACGAAGATGCCTGGAAGGTGCTTTTCAAGGGCGCCGAGGCTCCCGCACCCGCTACCGAGGATCGCGGATTCAGCGCGCAATGTCATGCTAGCGCGGTAAGTTGTTTGTACCTTTTGCAGGGTATTAGTTTTTCATAGTTTAACTCTATGCGGGATTTAAGCTCCCTTACCTTTGGCAGGATTGGCAGGCGAAGTCCGGACAGATCGACTGTCCGGCTCCTTTGCCCGAAGACCCAGCCAATGCCCGCTTGGCGAAGCTGCTGGTTCCGGCACCCTATGTGGTGCTGGAGAAGAAGGCCATGAAGAAGGCCATGGGGACTCGAAAAAGTGTCCGGCGCCAGGAGGTGTCGGGTTCATCATCCTGAAAGTGCGTTATATCGACTAGAGGGGGGGTGAATAGGCGATTTTTATGAAAGTCTTCAAAACGTGGAAGTTTCGAAGACAAACGATAGACATAAACCTATTTACCATGCAGCGGAAGGTAGACTACACTAGGCAAACCATAGTCAAGTATTCAATGAAGTGAAAGCACAATGACTAATAGCAGCTAGGTAGTGAGGATCAGGTAGGAAGATATTAAGAAGCCAATCAGAACAAGCAGTCACTCAGTGAAGACAAAAGATAGTGCAATCATATGATGACTTCACAAGGACCAACAGTAAGCAAAGGGAAGGGAAGGATGAAACCAGTGACTCGTTAAAGACAATGATTTGTTGGACCAGTTCCAGCTGCTGTGACAACTGTACGTCTGGTTAGGGCGGCTAGGTATTTAAACCTGAGGACATACAGTCCCGAACACCCAATCCTCACCGTATTCCCCTTGAGCTAAGGTCACACAGACCTCGCCCAATCACTCTGGTAAGTCTTCAAGGTAGACTCCCAAACCTTCACAGACTTCGTTCACTGGCGATCCACAATGACTCTTGGATGCTCAGAACGTGACGCCTAACCGGCTGGAGGATTCACAGTCCTCAAGTGTAATAAGTCTTCAGATCACACAGACAGGAAGACTTAAGTGATGCCTAACACTCTTTGGCTCTGGGTGGTTAGGGCTTTATCCTCGCAAGGAATTCTCTCTCAAAGGCTTCGAGGTGGGTTGCTCTTAAACGACAAAAGCCGTATTCTAACTCTGAGCAGCCGACCGTTTATGGTTGTAGGGGTGGACTATTTATAGCCACAGGCAACCCGACCTAATTTATCCAAAATGACCCTGGGTCACTAAGGAACTGACACGTGTTCCAACGGTTAGATTTCAAACACACACGGCAACTTTACTTGGGCTACAAGCAAAGCTGACTTGTCCGACTCTGGACAAGATTCGCTCTCATAGTCTTCACTCGAAGACATAGGTTTTGGTTAAGCATCGCTTCAGTCATTCTGACTGGTTCTCTTGGACCCCACTTAATAGTACGGTGGTTCCTATGACTCAATAAAGAATAAAAAGAACTACGAAAGATCTGAGTCTTCAAGCTCCATAGGCTTCATGCGATGTCTTCTCTTGTCATAGTCTTCAATGAGAATATATTCATATACCACCTTTGACATCAATGTCTTCATACATTTTTAGGGGTCATCTCTGGTAGCAAAACCGAATCAATGAGGGACTTCTACCTGTGTTATCAATCTCCCCCTTTTTGGTGATTGATGACAAACTAGTTGAAGTTTTCAACGGGGACTCTGGTAGGAAAACCGAATCAATGAGGGACTTCTACCTGTGTTATCCTGCAATTCTCACAAACACATTAGTCCCTCAACTAGGTTTGTCGTCAATACTCCAAAACCAACTAGGGGTGGCACTAGATGCACTTACAATCTCCCCCTTTTTGGTGACAAACTAGTTGAAGTTTTCAACGGGGAATATAATATGTGAAATTGTAAAGGATAAGGAATTGTCTTCATTAGTTGTAAGGGCTCCCCCTGAAGATGTGCATATTAGTAATTTGCTTTTGGAATGCAAATGCACATGGCAGGTTGTGCTCGTGGAGATCCTCTTCAACTTATGATGACAATTCATTATGCATGTGAAGGTATGTGAAGATAATGACATGCATAATGGAAAATGGACGTCTGCAAAATGATCTAAGTGCGGAATTTATCGTCGCACATGCGGAATTTATCATCGCATCACAAAGTAGCAAATAAGTAGCAGACGACCATCGAGTTTAGGTGTTACAACTCAAAGAAACAAATGTATCAAAACGAGAGTTGTAAACACGAGGCAAAATATAAAGCAACCGCCCATGTGGACCCGCTTGAAGACTATCAAACTCATATGCTTCTCCCCCTTTTGTCAGTAAGGACCAAAAAGGTCTGAAGACATAGAGCATCTACTCGTTCCCATGAAGAGTAGGTGAAGCAGTAGGGTCGTCGGTGGTGTTCAGCGGTGTAGAAGAACTTGGACAGTGTCGAAGCGTGTTGAAGGAGGTGGCGGTGAAGTAGCATCGTCTTCGTCCTCGATCACTCTGGCATTTACAGTTGCAGCAGAGGAAGAGAACTCAGAGTCTTCAAGAGATGGAGTTCGTCGCAGCACTGCCCTTCGAGGAGGTGTGGAGTCAAACTTGAAGTGTTTAGAGAAACCATCCTCGTGAAGATCATCTTCAGAGCACATAAGCGTCAGCCCTTTCCATGTGCGTCGAGAGGTTTCATGGGAAACAAAGGCATTCTTGGTGGCTAGATTGCGAATGCGGTTAACATCCACCAAGAGGCTTTGCATTTGGTGCTTCAGACAGTCATGATGCCTATCATGTTTCTGATGAAGAGCCACTAGAAGCTCTCGGTCATTGAGAACACGAGATCGCTTCTTGGGTCGTTGGGCAATAGTGCTTTCGGTGGCTTCAGTAAGGGCACGATGAGGTACACGTGTAGTTCCAGCCAGAGGATAAACACGGGTGACTGCTTCAACTCCTTCAATGTTCTGAGAGAAACTTTGATGCTCCGCATTCTGAAGACTAAGAGGCTCCTTGGCAGGCTCAGGATAAATGGCTTCAACGGACATATCCACATCAGGCAGAAAGATCCGATGATTGCGAGCAGATGGCTGATATGAGATAGCGGAGTGGAGTTTAATCAGCCGCATTATCCATGGAGCGTAGAACTTCAAGCCAAAAAGATCAGAGCCTGATGCAGTAAGTTGGCGGATGAAGAAGTCCTATGCATTGAAGCATTTTCCATGAAGAATATAACCAAAGTCTTCATTGCACCTTCCAGCTTGGCATGTGGAGAATGTCCTTTGATGGGCCAGAGAGTTTGCCTTATGATGTGATAAATAGTCCTTGGCAGATAGTCAAGGTCTTCAACAAAGAACTCCTTAGGATATGCAGCATCTTGTGGCAATGGCTTCATCATACTGAGCATCTGACTCATGTTTGGTTCAGGCTTCTGAAAGATGCTCTCCATAGCTTCACTGTGAAGCTGACAGCCAGGTTTGTAGAGATTGCCAGGAGTGGGCAGACCAGTGAGCTCAATGATATCAAAGGCTTTGGCTTCGTGATGAACATTTCCTGTCATCCACTCCAGGACCCAAGTCTTCGAATCTCTGTTGTACCCACGGATGTGAAGTGTGGCATAGAATTGGAGCATCAACTCTTCATTCCAGTGCTCTTGGTCGGTGAAAAACGGCAACAATCCAACCTCTTTGAAGCAATCCAGAGCTTCTTCCAGACAGGGCAGACCAGCTATTGCTTCGATGTCAAGACGCTTATGTGGGAAGATGCGACCTTGATTGTACAGAATGCAAGAGTAATAGCTTCGTTGCGGATAGCTCCAGAACCGATCAGAAGATATTCTTTCCCTTGAGTAGGGGTTCTTGGAGCTATTGAAGAAAGTGGTGTCTGCTTTGAAGCCGTTGACATTGAAGGATCCAGGTGCTGATGCAGGACCTGGAAACCTGGGCAATCTTGGGATTGGCTTCTGTACCTGAGGCCTGTGCTCAACATGATAGTCAAACTGAGGACCAGCAGCAGGCACAGGTACAGAAGCAGTAGCATCATTGGTTTCGCTGACTTCTGGTGCTTGGGTTGGTGAAGGCTCCACATTTGCTTCAGCCATGACAGCGTCAGTGGCTTCATTTGTTTTGGTGGTGGCAGCCTCAAGATTCTCAACCTCCACTTGATGAGCTGGAGGGTCGGTCATAGTCATGTTCTCCTCGAGAACAGCTTCTTGGTGAGACGGGGGGTGTAGCAACTCTTGGGGTTTCTTCTTCATCGGCTGATGCAGCCGGAATGTCTTCAGCAGCTTTAGCTTCAGACTCGGAGACTGGAGGCCTTGGTCCTTTGCGAAGCCTGCATAACGCTGGCGACACCTGTGGAGTTGGAGTTGGCTGGGCCTCAAAGTCATCTTCCTCTTGTGCTTGTGGGTGATCAGCCCATGATGCATCCTGAGCAATTGGCATCAGAGGACGACCAATGATGATACATGTTGGTGCTCGATCTGAGGAAGAAGTGCATCATCTTCAACATTGTCATGGTGACCAATGTCTTCAGCAGCGGTGGGATCAGCTGCTGGAAAGTCTTCAGCTTCATGAGCCTCTGTGGAAGCAGGCTCATGGACAGTCAGTTGGCGCTCTTGACATTCAGCGTCAGGACGAACCATGGAGATGGGTTCAACAATTAAGGGCTCTGTGGGAGCAGCCCGTTCCTTCTTGGTCTTCCGCTTCTTCTTGGAGGGAGCAGCATCAGAGGCTTCAGAATGTTTCCTCTTTCTAGCTTCAGCCTCAGCAGTCCTCGTCTTCTTCAGTTCTGAAGCGGTTGACCTGGCCTTTGGCTTCGAGCCAGTCATGCTAGTTGGGAATACAATGGGATCTGCTTCCTGCCTTGGTGCGTTGGGTTCGGCCACAATGGGCTTCTTCTTCTGCTTAGCAGCCATCCTGGGATCAATGCCCTGACGCCCAAGGGCCTTGCGCTTCTCAGCCTCGTTGTAGCCTTGCACACACTTGTCAGCTAGGCTCTTCATGCGCTCACGAGAACCCTGAGCTTCTGCACGTTTCTTGAGAAAGGCTTCTTTGAGCTCGTGCAGCATAATCTTGAAGTTTTTCACCTCTTGCACGCTGAGCTTGTCCATATGCTTCTTGAACTGAGCTTTCTCAAAGTCAATCTTTTGCTTCAGTTCGACGATGCGCTGAGCTAGAGTTAGCTCTAAAGCAATGGCGCCATGGAAGGCGACACTAAGGCCAATTGGAAGTTGCAGATCTTCGAAGCTGAGGTTGGGCGTGTCAAACCACTCATCAATGAAGTTGTGGATGATTGCCATGTCAAAGAGAGGCAGATCATTGAAGATTTCTGCTTCTTCTTTGCTCTTGATCAGTTGCTCAAGAGCGTCATCTGCAAGATCTTCATCACTGGACAGATCGATGGCATCGTTGCGCAGAATAGCAGCAGCTGTCAATTATTGGCCGGTGTGTGGTAGAGGCATCTTGACTTTCTGGGGCTTTGAGATGCGTGACAAATCTTCAGACTGCACACTGTCTTCAGGAGGTGCAGTAGCCAGTGGCTTCGCCCGTGAGATTTTTGGTGCAGAGGCAGGCTTTGAAGCTTTAGGCTGCTTCAACTTCTTTGGCTTCGGCGCTGCAGGCGCTTCATCTGATTCAGCGTCATCTGCAGGCTCATTCATGGCTGTCCCTTGAACCACGATATGAGTGATGAGACCTTCCAAGTTGTAGAAGGGCCCAAGAAGATGTGGTTCAGCTTCGTGAGTGCCATCGGCACGGGGAGCAGAGGGACCAGGGTTGAAGTCTAATCCCAAAGACTTCTTGTTCTGCTTTGCTGAATTCTGGGCAAACTGGAAGTTGCGCTTGAACAGATTGTCATCACGACACCATAGCAGTGACGATGGGTCAGCATCCGCAGGCTGTGGTCCACGGACCATGCAGGGATAGAAGCCTTGTTCAATGGCTTCATCTCTGGACCTGGGTTGAAGATTTTTGTAGAGGATGTCTCCCTATGGTCGCTTGATGGCATTCTTTTCAGCATATTCCTTTGTCACAAATCTGTACTTGAACCACTGTTCTGCCCAATATCGTCGAATCCATTGGATTTGTGTCTTGCGCTGATTATAATCCTCTTCAGGATCTGTCTTGTACAGCTCTGAGAGGTCATCGGGCAGATCTCTTGATGTTTCTCCTCGATGCTTTCTGCCACCCTTCCTTGCTGATTTCTCTGAAGCCCTGAACTTTAAACTGAATGGCTTCAATACGTTCAAAGGCTTCAAAGGCTTTCGCTTGCTGGACAAACAGGAACTGGCTTCGGGAGAATTTATGTGATACTGTAAGAATTCTGCAAATGAATGCAGACTATGAGAACCAAGGGATTCTCCCACGGACATGTACCTGTGACAGCATTAAGGTGCGAGGGAAGGGGAAGAGGTCATATGCATTCTCAGAAGATTTTGAAGATAAATCAGTTTAGAAGACATTGACCTCATCGTGCGAAGACATTCACTCATAGATAAGGAGTTGGTTCCAGATTTGTACGAATCCATGGATCAGTACAAGTGAGGAATCTAACTACTTTGTGAAGCATAAGTGAATATACTAGGCATATTATGAGATGCAGTATGAAATAGATCCAACTTGTGTGAACAGAAACTGCTTGTGGTAGAAAGTGACGAATCTATAGGATCAAAGGGGCCATAAAAAGGAAGTTTTATTTACCACACGAAGAACTGCTAGACGGAGTGGAAGAGGAGGCCGAGCAGTCCGATCATCCATGCCCTAATTTGGCGACGGAGGACACCTACGGCGACGGCGGAGAAGACGATGTCCGCGGTCGGCGTGAAGACGGTGTCGGAGAGGTTGCGGTAGCTAAGCGCTTTGTCACCGGCGTCGTCGAGGGCTAGCGGTGGCGCTAGGGTTCGTGCGAGAGTGAAAGAAGAGATAATGACTGTGGTGTGGCGCGTATTTATAGGGACAGGGGCGGCTCAGTGTTATTACACAGGTGCCCCTGGCAATTCACATCTGAGGAACACGTGGCCATCATGCAGCATATCGGAGGTTGTTCCACGTCCCATGCATGCCTGGATTGTCGGGTGGTTGTTCCCACTTCTCGGGGTTTTAGGTGAAGGAATTAGCATTGAAAGTGGACTTAATGTTTGTCTCTGTATCTTCTGCTGACAAGGACGCAGAGAAGACATTTGACAGGTTCAAAAGAATGCATATGATTTGGAGAGATAGAGTTTGAGATAGAAAGCATAGAGAGGTTAGGGTCCGATCACATTCACTTAGTTCAAAAGATTCAACAAGAAGACATAGCTATAAGTGAATGTTGTAGAGGACAGAGCACTAGTATATATATATAACCAACATAGTGAAGATAATCATGAAGACATGTTGAGATTGAAGCCAAACCAAATGTGAAGACATAGCAAATGTAACGCCATGAGTGAAACACTTCAAACAGAACATTTGGTGGTGGCGTTACCCACCGTATAGGAAGTATTAGACCCAGACACGACGCACAATTATCATGGCGCTCCGAAGTCAAATTCCTCATTAATGTATTCACACTTAGAATGCATGTCTTCATTAATTGAAGATATACTTTACTTTGTGTGTTGCACATCTAAGTCATCAATATGCATAAGTGTTAGGATGTGTGCCTGATCACAGGACATTTGAGGATTCCAAGATATTTAGCTCACACCGTAACTTGCAAAATCTCTTCTCATCCAAGGGCTTGGTGAAGATATCTGCCAATTGCTCTTCAGTGTTGACGTGTATGATATCAATGTCTTCCTTCACAACATGATCTCTGAGAAAGTGATGACGAATCTCAATGTGCTTTGTCTTCGAGTGCTGAACTGGGTTGTTGGCAATCTTGATGGCGCTTTCGTTGTCGCAGTAGAGTGGCACTTGCTTCAGATGAATGCCATAGTCTTTGAGTGTTTGCTTCATCCACAGAAGCTGAGCGCAGCAAGATCCAGCAGCAATGTATTCAGATTCAGCAGTGGAGAGAGATACACAGTTCTGCTTCTTTGAAGACCAACATACAAGTGACCGTCCCAGAAAATGACATGTGCCTGATGTAGACTTGCGATCCACCTTGTCACCAGCATAATCAGCATCCGAGAATCCAACCAGATCAAACTCTGAGCCCTTTGGATACCATAATCCTAGAGTTGGGGTGTGAGCCAAATATCGAAGAATTCGCTTCACAGCTAAGTGATGTGATTCCTTTGGTGCCGCTTGGAATCGAGCACACATGCAAACACTAAGCATAATATCTGGCCTAGATGCACATAGATAAAGTAAAGAACCAATCATGGAGCGGTATACCTTTTGATCGAACTCTTTACCATTGTCGTCGGGACCTAGATGATGTTTGGCTGGCATTGGCGTCGTGAAGCCTTTGCAGTCTTGCATACCGAACTTCTTCAGGCAATCTTTGAGATACTTCTCTTGAGATATGAAGATGCCGTTGCGTTGCTGTCGTATTTGAAGACCGAGGAAGAACTTCAGCTCTCCCATCATGGACATCCGATATTGCTCTTGCATCATATATCCAAACTCTTCACTATACTTCTGATTGGTGCAGCCGAAGATAATGTCATTCACATATATTTGGCACACAAACAGTTCACCATCATATGTCTTCGTGAAGAGAGTGGGGTTGAGGGAACCAGGTATGAAGCCTTTGCTCTTGAGGAAGTATTTGAGTGTGTCATACCAAGCCTGAGGGGCTTGTTTGAGGCCATACAGTGCCTTGTTGAGCTTGTATACCATGTCAGGATGTTTTGGATCTTCAAAGCCAGGCGGTTGTGCAACATACACTTCTTCTTCAATCTTGCCATTGAGAAATGCGCTCTTCACATCCATTTGATATAGAAGTATGTTATGATGATTTGCATAGGCTAGCAGTATGCGTATGGCTTCAAGTCGAGCCACAGGAGCAAATGTTTCATCGAAGTCAATCCCTTCCACTTGAGTATATCCTTGAGCAACGAGACGAGCTTTGTTTCTGACAACTTGACCATACTCATCTTGCTTGTTGCGGTATATCCATTTGGTGCCTATTATATTGTGCTTCCGAGGATCAGGATGCTTAACCAGTTCCCATACATTATTCAGCTCAAACTGTCGAAGCTCTTCTTGCATAGCTTGAATCCATTCAGGTTCCATGAAGGCTTCTTCAACTTTCTTGGGTTCTTTATTGAGACGAATGTGAAGTGCCCACAGAAATTTGCTAGTTGTGTTGCCCTTGAACGAGTGAGCGGACCGGGTGCATTGATGCTATCAATTATTCTCTCAATCTGCACTTCATTGGCAACACAAGGATGTACAGGGCAAAGATTTTGCTCTTGTTGATCATTGTCATTGTTAGAGGGATTGTCTTCAGGCTGAGCATTGTCTTCAGGTTGATCAGGTGCGGAGATGATAAGTTCCTCTTCAGGTTGAGCTTTAGAGGGTATGATTTCTCCAGTTCCCATTAGTTTAATTGATTCACTGGATGGAACTTCATCTAGCACATTTGGCAGGTGCTCTCTTTGTGAACCGTTAGTCTCATCGATTCGCACATCCACTGTTTCAACCACTTTATAATGAAAGAGATTAAAGACTCTGTAAGAGTGCGAATCCTTTCCATATCCAAGCATAAAACCCTCATGTGCTTTTGGTGCAAATTTTGAAGTGTGATGTGGATCCTTGATCCAGCACCTAGCGCCAAATACTCTGAAGTAACTGACATTTGGCTTCTTGCCAGTAAGGAGCTCATAAGATGTCTTGTTCAGAAGCTTGTGAAGATAAACACGATTGATTGTATGGTATGCAGTATCAATGGCTTTAGGCCAGAATTTTCTTGGAGTCTTGTATTCATCAAGCATCGTTCGGGCCATCTCAATGAGTGTTCTGTTCTTGCGTTCGACGACGCCATTCTGTTGTGGCATGTACGGAGCTGAGAATTCATGTGTGATGCCCAAAGCATCAAGATATGTATCAAGGCCAGTGTTCTTGAATTCAGTGCCATTGTCACTTCTGATGTGCTTTATCTTGGCGCCATAGTTGTTCATTGCTCGATTAGCGAAGCGTCTGAAGACATCCTGCACTTCAGTCTTGTAGAGGATTATGTGCACCTAAGTATATCTAGAGTAATCATCAACAATGACAAAGCCATAGAGACAAGCAGTAGTAGTAAGAGTTGAGTAATGAGTGGGACCGAAGAGATCCATGTGGAGCAGTTCGAAGGGTCGAGTTGTTGTCATGATTGTCTTCGAGGGATGCTTGGCCCTCGTCATCGTTCCTGCTTCACAGGCACCGCATAAGTGATCTTTCTTGAACTTGACGCCCTCGATGCCTATGACATGCTTCTTATTTGCAAGGGTGTGGAGGTTCCTCATGCCAGCATGCCCTAGCCTCCGATGCTAGAGCCAGCATTCTGAAGCTTTTGCTAGAAGACATACGGCAAGCTGTGGTCCTGCTGAGAAATCTACCACGTACAAATCATCTTTCCGATACCCTTCAAACACTAGAGACTTGTCAGATTCCATTAGAACAAGGCAACGATATTTTCCAAACATCACGATCATGTTTAAATCACAAAGCATTGAGACAGACATTAATTTGAAACCAAGGGATTCAACAAGCATGACTTTATCCATGTGTTGATCCTTTGAGATTGCAACTCTACCTAGACCCAATACCTTACTTTTACCAGTGTCAGCAAATGTGATGTGACTCTTGTGGGATGGACGTAAGGTTGAGTCCATAAGAAGGCTTCTTTTGCCAGTCATGTGATTGGTACACCCACTATCAATAATCCATTCTGAAGCAGCTGGTGTCGTACCCTTGGCACCGCGTGCCATGAAGCAGTAGGTAGGAGCGGAGTAGTCCTTGTCATTTGCATCGGTGTCGGTGATGGAGTCATTGTCTTCAGTGTTGAAGATGGACTTGGAAACGTATGTTGTAGCCACACTCGCAATGCCAGAATCGGACTCCTCCTCAGACTCCACCTCCGCCTCCTCAGAAGCGAACTCCTCCTCTGTATCCATTTCCTTGCCAACAAACGCACGTGCCTTTCCAGACGAGCTCTTCTTGTGTGATGAAGACTTTGAGGAGGACTTGGAAGAAGACTTTGAGTATTTCTTCTTCTTCTTGTCATCAGAATCATACTCCTTGCTCTTATTTTTCTTCTTGTTCTCAATGTCCCACTGCGGACACTCAGAGATGTAGTGGCCAGGTTTCTTGCACTTGTGTCATGTTTTCTTCTTGTAGTCATGAGCAGAAGCTTCATCATTCCTTGAGCTTGATCGTGAAGACTTTCTGAAGCCTTTCTTCTTGGTGAATTTTTGGAACTTCTTCACAAGCATAGCAAGTTCCTTTCCAATGTCTTCAGGATCATCAGAACTGCTGTCAGATTCTTCTTCAGATGAGGAGACAGCTTTTGCCTTCAAGGCACGAGTTCGCCTATAGTTGGGACCGTAGATATCTCTTTTCTCAGAAAGCTGAAACTCATGTGTGTTGAGCCTCTCAAGTATGTCAGACGAATCGAGTGTCTTGAAATCAGGACGTTCTTGAATCATCAGGGCTAGGGTGTCAAATGAACTGTTAAGTGATCTCAGGAGTGTCTTGACGACTTCATGCTTGGTGATCTCAGTAGCGCCGAGGGCTTGAAGCTCATTTGTGATGTTAGTGAGTCGATCAAACGTGAGCTGGACATTCTCATTGTCATTTCTCTTGAAGCGGTTGAAGAGGTTGCGAAGGACACTGATTCTCTGATCTCTCTGGGTTGAGACGCCTTCGTTGACCTTGGAGAGCCAGTCCCAGACTAGCTTAGATGTTTCCAAAGCACTCATGCGGCCATACTGTCCTTTGGTCAGATGACCACAGATGATATTCTTGGCAGTAGAGTCCAGTTGAACAAACTTCTTGACGTCAGCAGCAGTGACACCTTCTCCAGCCTTGGGAACGCCGTTCTTGACGACATACCATAGGTCGACGTCAATGGCTTCAAGATGCATGCGCATCTTATTCTTCCAGTAGGGATATTCAGTTCCATTGAAGACGGGGCACGCAGCGGAGACTTTAATTATCCCTGTAGTCGACATAGCTAAAACTCCAGGTGGTTAAACCGAATCACACAGAACAAGGGAGTACCTTGCTCTGATACCAATTGAAAGTGTGTTATATCGACTAGAGGGGGGTGAATAGGCGATTTTTATGAAAGTCTTCAAAACGTGGAAGTTTCGAAGACAAACGATAGACATAAACCTATTACCATGCAGCGGAAGGTAGACTACACTAGGCAAACCATAGTCAAGTATTCGATGAAGTGAAAGCACAATGACTAATAGCAGCTAGGTAGTGAGGATCGGGTAGGAAGATATTAAGAAGCCAATCAGAACAAGCAGTCACTCAGTGAAGACAAAAGATAGTGCAATCATACGATGATTTCACAAGGACCAACAGTAAGCAAAGGGAAGGGAAGGATGAAACCAGTGACTCGTTGAAGACAATGATTTGTTGGACCAGTTCCAGTTGTTGTGACATCTGTACGTCTGGTTAGGGCGGCTAGGTATTTAAACCTGAGGACACACAGTCCCGGACACCCAGTCCTGAACACGCAGCTCAGGACACCCAGTCCTCACCGTATTCCCCTTGAGCTAAGGTCACACAGACCTCGCCCAATCACTCTGGTAAGTCTTCAAGGTAGACTCCCAAACCTTCACAGACTTCGTTCACCGGCGATCCACAATGACTCTTGGATTCTCAGAACGTGACGCCTAACCAGCTGGAGGATTCACAGTCCTCGAGTGTAATAAGTCTTCAGATCACACAGACAGGAAGACTTAAGTGATGCCTAACACTCTTTGGCTCTAGGTGGTTAGGGCTTTATCCTCGCAAGGAATTCTCTCTCAAAGGCTTCGAGGTGGGTTGATCTCAAACGACAAAAGCCGTATTCTACCTCTGAGCAGCCGACCGTTTATGGTTGTAGGGGGTGGACTATTTATAGCCACAGGCAACCCGACCTGATTTGTCCGAAATGACCCTGGGTCACTAAGGAACTGACATGTGTTCCAACCGTCAGATTTCAAACACACACGGCAACTTTACTTGGGCTACAAGCAAAGCTGACTTGTCCGACTCTGGACAAGATTCGCTCTCATAGTCTTCACTCGAAGACATAGGTTTTGGTTAAGCATCACTTCAGTCATTCTAACTGGTTCTCTTGGACCCCACTTAACAGTACGGTGGTTCCTATGACTCAATAAAGAAGAAAAAGAACTACAAAAGATCTGAGTCTTCGAGCTCCATAGGCTTCATGCGATGTCTTCTCTTGTCATAGTCTTCGATGAGAATATCTTCATATACCACCTTTGACATCAATGTCTTCATACATTTTTAGGGGTCATCTCTGGTAGGAAAACCGAATCAATGAGGGACTTCTACCTGTGTTATCAATCTCCCCCTTTTTGGTGATTGATGACAAACTAGTTGAAGTTTTCAACGGGGACTCTGGTAGGAAAACCGAATCAATGAGGGACTTCTACCTGTGTTATCCTGCAATTCTCACAAACACATTAGTCCCTCAACTAGGTTTGTCATCAATACTCCAACACCAACTAGGGGTGGCACTAGATGCACTTACACATCCGACGGCTCCAAGGCGCATTCCTCCTGTGAAGACGAGGAGGAGGAAGAAGAGACCTCTCCCCCTCCAGCGGGAGGAGAGAAGAAAAGGAAGGCCGCCCTCACTGGGGAGGCCGAAGGGTCCAAGAAGGGGAAAACCCTTCCTCCGGACTACTCTACCGACGCCGACGACGGCGGAGAGGAGTGGCCGCTCAGGGCCAAGCCCCTGGAGAAATCGTAAATATCCGTACACCAGAGTAATTCATAGTATTCCTTTATTGCACAACTTTCCCTTATGTCGAATATGATTATGCAGCCCACCCGAAGACCGGCTCGACGCGTCGTCGAGCGGTTCACTGGACTCGTCGGATGTGAATTCGCTTCGGACGGCTACCTCCGCCCGCCCTACGGACGACGCCAAAGTGTTGTCCCAATAGGTTCCAAGCCAGGAGGTGGTGGTCCTGGAGGCGCCACAAGGCGATCTCCCGGACTCCAGGAGTAAAGGGGATAAAACCCCCCAGGGCTCCAAGTCCGACTCTAGGCCGGACACCGCTCCGGAACCTTCAAAGGTTCCAAAGTCCCGCGGGCGACCTCCTTCCAAGAGGAGCAAGCCCACCGTGCCGGTGACCCCCGTCCAACCGGAGGCGCCGGACAATCTGTTGGAGGTGCTCAAAGGCGCCTCCATCGACGAGGAGCACCGCACCATTATGAGTGCGATGGTCCAGAAGGTTCAGTCCGCCAAGAGTGGACTGACTAAAGCTTGTGCTACCCTTTTAACGGGCTTTGAGGTAAGTAAAGAATGTGTAAATAATATTACCGCATAGATAGTAGCCCCTGATGCTCTGTTTGGCGTTCGGGAAGAAAAGCCGAATAGAGGATCAAATAAAATTCGCAGGAGTCTAACAAAAAGGAGTCAATATGCGTATGCAGGCTTCTCTGCTGGCGTCCGCCGCACTGACTGCGGAAGTAGACACGCTAAAGCAGAAACTCGAGCAGTCCGAGCAAGAGCTCGGGCGTGCCAAGAAGCAGCTCGAGGAAAAGGAAGGTAAGAAATACCTTGTTTAAATATATATTAAAAAGGTGCAATTGCAAAAAATGACATGATTATCATGGCTATTGTAAGGGCCACGTCTGAGGTGACGACCCTTAAGCAAGCGTTGCTCGAGGCCGAGAAGAGGGCGGCCACGGAGCGCACCAAGCGGGAGAAGTATGAGGCCCAGGTTGGCAAGGTGCGGCAAGAGCTCCAGGCTCTCATGAAAAAACATAAGAGTTTGGAGCTTGACTCAAAGACGCGAGCGTCGGAGCTCGCGGTGGCTATTAAAAATGCCAAGTCTACCAAGGTTGAATCCCAGAAGACCCTCCGGGAGTTGGATGCGGTGAAAAAGATAGCGGCGGGTAAGGCATTCTTTATGCAAAGCAAGCACATAAACGTGAGTTACTTGTTACTTACCCGAATCTGGAGCTCTCCAGGAGCGTTTGCAGATCTTCCCCGTAGCGTGTCCGATGCCGCCGCATTCTATCGAGCCGAGGAGGGCATCTTGACAGAGAAGGTGTTCTGGTCTCGGTATGCTGAGGCCGGACACCCCGTGCCCTTGATCGACCAGCTGAAGCAACTGGTCGAGCTCCACAGGGCGGACGAACAGGCCATGAAGGGCCTCATAGTTCGGCTGTGGCCTGGAGAGGCTCTGCCTGGGAGCTATTTCGGGCTGGTGCGGCGGCTGGTGGGGGCCTGTCCAAGGCTCGAAGTCATCAAGCGCTCCGTCTACATTGAAGGTGCCCGTAGGGCCCTTGCCCGTGCTAAGGTGCACTGGGGCAAGCTGGATGCTGAGAAGCTTGTGAAGGACGGGCCACCGCCGGGGAAAGAGCATCGCAAGCCTGAGAATTATTATAAGGATGTTCTGAAGGGTGCCTGCCTTATGGCGGATGAATGTTCCAGTGATGTAATTTTTGAGTAAAACTCGCTCGTTTTGTCCTGTGCGCTGAAAACTTGTTCATATGCGCTAAGCAATGCTATTGGAATTTAAAATATTACCTTCTGTGTGGCTGTTTATCAATTCTGAGAGATGACGAGTCGTCGGCTTCTGCCCCCGTGCCGCTAGTGCTGGGGTGTTTGGGGATAAACCTGAGCGCTCTTTTTCCCATGTTTGGGTCCTTCGAGGGAGGCGCTCAGCACAACGAATAAGGCAATCGGACTATAATGCGTGAACACTCTCACTTAGCCATAGAATTCTATAATTTTAAATTTCGGCGAAGCCCCTGGTATTCGGAAGACCGAGTTCGGGGTGCTATCCACGCCTTGGCCGGACAGAGCCGACTCCTCGCTCTAAGAGGCATAAGTCTTTAGGGACTCGAAAAACCTCTCAAACAGCGACCAGCTCTCGCTTCATCATGATAGTCAGTTTTAGCTTTCTCTACTGAGGTGCTCGACCCAGCTCAACTGGGGCACAATCGCAGTAGTTCTCCTAGTGCTACCTTAGCCGACATAGCGGAACGTAAGGCACCAAAACATAGGAGCCGGGCAAACCCAACTATTGACCCAAGACATGATTCGGAGCCGATGCATATAATGCTATAAGTTCGGGGTGCCGCACTTGTTAAAGTGTTCGGACTTCTCACACCATATTGAGGGGTACTAAAGCCCCTGGTGTATTTTGGCCATACCAAAGTGTACGGGTGCAACATGTCATTAAGGAACATATATTTGTAAAAAAAAGAGTAATGCAAAAATAGACAAAAGCTATGCATTGTTTATTAAAAAGGGCTGCGATCAAAGCAGAACGATACAAATAATGCGATAAGCAAAAGATTGGACTATTTAACATGTCCGTTCCAGGGGTAGGCTGCGGAATGGTATGCGAACAGGTATACTGCTCGTGATAGAGACCACCTGGGAATTCCGTAATGCGGCATGGCTTGTCTGCTTCCCTGGTTCTTGCATCGTTTGTGTGGCAATTGAACTGCCGAACAGGCCTTCCGAAGAATGGAGTCCTGAAAGCAAGAGAAAATTAAAAAATCGGCAGCCCCTGGTGCGGTTTAAGCCGTGTTTCAGGCGTGCCGTGATGGTGCCCCTCCCCCTGTACCCATGGTATTTCTAGAGCGCAGTTATGTACACGAAGCACTAGCGTCACATTTTTGTGAGGGCTGGGGTTGGGGCCGCATTGCTACGCCTGCTCGGAACGTGCCAGGCGGTCTTGTTGTAGGTTACTCCAGGCGCGCTTGACGGTGTCCAGATGTTTAATGGCCGGGCTGGAGAACTGACTGGAGAGGCTACTTTGTACTTCCGCTGCAAGGGCCGCCATGTGCCCCTCCGTTTGGAGGGAGCGTTCGGTGTTTCCATTGACCGTAATTACTCCTCGAGGGCCTGGCATCTTGAGCTTAAGGTATGCGTAGTGAGGTACCGCGTTGAACTTGGCGAATGCGGTTCGCCCGAGCAGTGCATGATAGCCACTGCGGAATGGGACTATGTCGAAGATTAACTCCTCGCTTCGGAAATTATCCGGAGATCCGAAGACCACTTCAAGTGTGACTGAGCCTGTACAGTTGGCCTCCACACCTGGTATTACGCCTTTAAAGGTCGTTTTGGTGGGCTTAATCCTCGAGGGATCTATGCCCATTTTCCGCACTGTATCCTGGTAAGCAGGTTCAGGCTGCTGCCGCCGTCCATAAGGACTCTAGTGAGATGAAATCCGTCAATAATTGGGTCTAGAACCAATGCGGCGAATCCGCCATGACGGGTGCTAGTGGGATGGTCCCTTCGATCAAAGGTGATCGGGCAGGAGGACCATGGGTTGAACTTTGGGGCGACTGGCTCTACCGCGTATATGTCCCTTAACGCGCGCTTCCGCTCCCTCTTGGGGATGTGGGTTGCGTATATCATGTTCACCGTCCGCACTTGTGGGGGAAAACCCTTTTGTCCACTGTTGTTCGGTGGCCGGGGCTCTTCGTCGTCATCGCTATGCAGCCCCTTGTCGGTATTTTCGGCATTTAACTTGCCTGCCTGCTTGAACACCCAACCATCCCTGTTGGTGTGATTGGCCGGCTTTTCAGGGGTTCCATGTATCTGGCACAAGCGATCGAGTATTCGGTCCAAACTGGACGGGCCCCTAGGATTTCTTTTGAATGCCTTTTTCCGCTGACCGGATTTATAGCCTCTGAATCCGGCATTAACTGCTGTATCCTCAGCATTGTCGCCGTTAATGTGGTGCTTCTGCTTGTTGTGGCGCGACCTGCCACTACTGTCCCTGGTATCCGAATTACCAGGGTTCTTGGTCATATTGTTGCTACGAGCAAGCCAGCTGTCTTCTCCCGCGCAAAAGCGGGTCATGAGTGTCGTGAGTGCTGCCATAGATTTCGGTTTTTCCTGTCCAAGGTGCCGGGCAAGCCACTTGTCACGGATATTGTGCTTGAAGGCTGCTAGGGCCTCTGTGTCCGGACAGTCGACTATTTGATTTTTCTTTGTTAGGAACCGTGTCCAGAATTGCCTGGCCGATTCCTCTGGCTGCTGAATTACGTGGCTTAGGTCATCGGCGTCTGGTGGTCGCACATAAGTGCCCTAGAAATTGTCGAGGAATGCGGCTTCCAGGTCCTCCCAACAACTGATTGATCCTGCTGGCAAGCTATTAAGCCAATGCTGAGATAGTCCTTTAAGCTTGAGTGGGAGGTATTTGATGGCGTGGAGATCATCGCCGCGGGCCATGTGGATATGAAGGAGATAATCCTCGATCCATACCGCAGGATCTGTTGTGCCATCATATGATTCGATCTTTACGGGTTTGAAACCCTCGGGGATTTGATGATCCATTACTTCGTCTGTGAAGCATAGTGGGTGTGCGGCGCCTCTGTACTGGGCTATATCACGACATAGCTCCAATGAGCTTTGTCTACTGTGTTCGGCCCTACCAGATTTGTGTCCGGCGTGATGGTTACCGTCTCGAGTTGTGGGGCGCCCACGCGATCCGTAGATCAATCTTGTTTGCCTTTCCTGGTCCTCCAACATATCTCACAGGTCAGGCGCATTTTCCCGTGCCTTGGTACGGGGTGCGGCTTGAGCGGAGAGCCGAGAGGCCTCTCTGTCGCGGCCACGAGGTGGTCGGTCGGCCGTATCAAGTGCTGGTGATGTAGGTTTAAGTGCTTCCTCCTCTAATCGGGGTAGCAACCTGCACTTTGGGTAGCTCTTGGAGGGGCGTTTGAGTTTATGCTCTTCGGCCGCAAGGACTTCAGTCCATCTATCGACTAGCAAATCTTGATCAGCTCTAAGCTGTTGCTGTTTTTTCTTGAGGCTTCTTGCCGTGGCCATAAGCCTGCATTGAAAATGCTCTTGCTCGACGGGATCCTCTGGCACGACGAATTTGTCGTCATCGAGGCTTGGCTCATCTTTGTAAGGAGGCATATAATTATCGTCCTCGACCTCTCTGTCTGCCGCTCTCTCATGAGGGTTGGCTTCTCCATCCTCATGTACTGAATCTTGCTGGAGGGGGTTTTCTTCGGCACTCTCCGGAGTATTATTATCTCCCGTGCTGGAATCACCGTATTTGCTTTGGCGGGATTTTGACCGGCGCCGCTGACGCCGGCGCTTAGGCTGTTTCTTGGAGGGGTCATCCTCCGCTGTTCCATCGACATCTCCTTCTTTTGGGGTGTCTACCATGTATATGTCATATGACGAGGTGGCTTTCCAGGGCCCAATAGGCGCTGGTTCTTCATCGTCTCCTGCATCGGCGTCCATACCGTCGATGTCTTCGGAGTCGAAGTCGAGCATGTCGGTTAAATCGTCGACAGTGGCTACAAAGTGGGTGGTGGGTGGGCTTTGAATTTCTTCATCGTCCGTATCCCAACCTTGCTGGCCGTAGTCTGGCCAGGGCTCTCCTGATAAAGAGAGAGACTTTAGTGTCTTCAAAATATCGCCGAAAGGCGAGTGCTGAAAGATGTCCGCGGCAGTAAACTCCATGATCGGCGCCCAATCGGATTCGATCGGCAGGGGCGCGGAGGGTTCGGAGTCCGGAGAGGAGTCCGGCTCCTTGGAGTCACGATTCACGCGGAGTATGGGGCTGGTGTTCGGCTCGATCGCCGTTGGGATCATAGCCCCCGAGGCGGCGTCCAACCACCCATCCGATCGGCGTAGTTGGCTCCGAATTAAGGGTCGAAGCCGATGCGGGTGCGGCCTCCAAGGCACTGTTCGGCGGCAGAGCTAGATCATGCTCGTCGTGACAGTGCGGCGCGCTCGGCAGTGGCTCGAATCCATCAAAGATCAAGTCCCTGCGGATGTCAGCCGTGTAGTTTAAACTTCCAAATCTGACCTGATGGCCAGGGGCATAGCTTTCGATCTGCTCCAGATGGACTGAATTGGCCCGCAGTGTGAAGCCGCCGAAGACGAAGATCTGTCCAGGGAGGAAGGTCTCACCCTGGACTGCATCACTATTGATGATCGTAGGAGCCATCGAGCCTAACAGCGACGACACAGAGGAACTCTCAATGAAAGCACCAATGTCGGTGTCAAAATCGGTGGATCTCGGGTAGGGGGTCCCGAACTATGCGTCTAGGCCGGATGGTAACAGGAGGCAAGGGACACGAAGTTTTACCCAGGTTCGGGCCCTCTTGATGGAGGTAAAACCCTACGTCCTTCTTGATTAATATTGATGATATGGGTAGTACAAGAGTAGATCTACCACGAGATCGGAGAGGCTAAACCCTAGAAGCTAGCCTATGGTATGATTGTTGTTCTGTATGTTGTCCTACGGACTAAAACCCTCCGGTTTATATAGACACCGGAGAGGGTTAGGGTTACACAAAGTCAGTTACAATGGTAGGAGATCTACATATCCGTATCGCCAAGCTTGCCTTCCATGCCAAGGAAAGTCCCTTCCGGACACGGGATGAAGTCTTCAATCTTGTATCTTCATAGTCCAGGAGTCCGGCTGAAGGTATAGTCCGGCCATCCGGACACCCCCTAATCCAGGACTCCCTCAGTGCTTCTAAGGAGAAGAAGAAGAATGTGAAGGGTAGTGATGCCAAGAAGGGAAATGCTACCCCTCCCAACAAAGCCGGCGACTTTAACCCTTCTTATGTGTTATGCCGTGCTAGTGATGGGCATGTTTATGCCAAATTTGTTGGTCCTTCTTATGAGTACATTGAATGGTCTATTTGGGTTCCTAAGACCCTTGTTACTAACATCAAAGGACCCATTACAAAATGGGTACCTAAATCCAAGCATTGATCTCCTGTAGGTGTTTGCTTCCAGTGGGGGATCATGGTTGCTCGATAGTGGAGCCACTAATCATATGACCGTAAGCAAGGACTTGGTGGTGGATGTACACAAGATTCCATCTATGCCCACCAATGTCGAGTGGGGTGATGCCTCGTCCTTTAAGGTATTGGTACTTGGCAAGGTTGTCATTTCTCATGATCTCACGATCGAGATGGTCATGCTTGTTGAGTCCCTTGCATACAATTTACTTTTCGTTCATCAACTTGCACTCATGGGCTTTGCCACTTTCTTTGATATGGATACTGTGGCCCTCTTGTGGAGCAAGACTCTTAAAGTATCCTTTGTTGGGAATGTCGATAACGGTGTCTATGTGATTAACTTTTCGGAGCGGCCCACTAAGACCACGACATGCCTAATGTCTAAAGTTGATGTGGGATGGCTTTAGCATCACCGTTTAGCACAGGTCAATATGAGATCTTTGCAAAGTCTTCTCAAGGGGGGCCATGTATGTGGACTAACAAATGTTAGTTTTGCTAAAGATCGTGCTTGTAGTGCTTGTATCGAAGGAAAGCTACATGAAAAGGCTCACCCTCCCACGACTATCATTTACTCGAAGAGGCCTTTGGAGCTCCTTCACTTGGATCTCTTTGGGCCTCCATCCTTTGATAGTCTTGGGGGTAGAAAGTATTGCTTGGTGATTGTGGATGATTATTCAAGATACACTTGGGTATATTTCTTCAAGAGGAAGAGCGAGACCCAACAAACTGTCATTGACTTTGCAAATGAAGCTCAACGTCAACACAATGCAAAGATCTTGACAATAAGAAGTGACAATGGCATCGAGTTCAAGAACTACACCTTGGATGAGTTTCTTAGTGATGAGGGGATCAAGCATCAATATTCCGCACCTTACACCCCTCAACAAAATGGTGTAGCGGAGAGGAAGAACCGGACGTTGATGGATGCGGCAAGGACCATGATGGCAGAGTTCAAGTCCCATACAACTTTTGGGCCGAAGCCATCAACATCGCGTGTCATGCATCCAATCGGCTCTATCTCCGCAAAGGCTTGAACAAGACTCCATATGAGATTCTCACCGGTAACAAGCCCAACCTCAAGTACTTCTGGGTGTTCGGGAGTGTTTCATTCTCAAGAAAGGTGTTCGGTTGTCTAAATTTGAGGCTACAACTTATGAGGGCATATTTGTTGGTTATGCTACAAACTCTCATGCTTACCGTGTCCTCAATAAGTCCACGGGACTTATTGAGGAGACATGTAACATGGAGTTTGATGAGAATAACGGCTCCCAAGTGGAGCAAAGTGGCACTTGTGATGTAGGTGATGAAATTCCTCCCCAAGCCAAAAGAAGAATGGGTGTTGGTTTTATCCTACCCATTGAGGATCCCCTTGTGGCCGAAGGAGAAGGACAATGTTCCACTCATGTGGAGCCATCACCAACCCAAGGCTAAGGATGGCAATTTTATCCATGGACATGGATATCCATGGATATCCGACCCGAATGGATAGGGTTTGGATATGCTTTTGTGTCCAGGGGCGGCGCCCAAACCCGACCCGATTGTTCGTGGATAGGGCATGGATATAATCTTGTACCCATGGATATACCCAAACCCGACCCGATAGTATGACTTAATGGGGGGAAATCTGTTATCCCTGCCGCATGGTCAAATGTCCCACAACAATTTTCCACTTTTTTATCTAAAATATGCATAAGAAATTACACAACCCCCACCGTAACTTTTTTTAGTTGACATTCAATCCCCTCTGAAACATACTCCAACACCCCTTTCCTTATTTTTACCTCCTTCTTAAATGACTCGTCATTCTCATCTGTTAGAAAAATACTAAATGATGTTAGGTTGTTAGTGGATGTTGATTTACCATAAGTGAATCCTAGCCTACCACGAGGTGAAGAATGGAAGAGTTTATGTTAATATTGTGTTATGTCTTATTTATATGTCTCAAGAGGACCCAATGGATATCCAATGGGTATGGATATCCATCGGATTTGGACATGGACACAATTTTTTACCCATGGATTTTTTCATGGGCGGGCAAAGACTGTCTTCATGGACGTGGATATGGATTTGAGATTGTTCAACCCGGTCCATTGCCATCCTTAAGGCACACACGCTTCCGAAGAACAAAGTGAAGGCCCTGAACCTCATGAACATGACCAAGGGCAAGATCATCCTCAAGATGGTGTTGAATCCCCAAGTGATGCCCAAGGTCAAGTTCTCTCATCCAAGAAAGTTCAAGATCAAGAGCAAGCTCAAGATCAAGAACAAGCTCAAGAGGACGCTCAAGATGATCAAGTAACCGCTCCTCAACTCTCTCTGGAGGAGGAGTTAGAGCGTCGTGCCATCAAGATCGCATCCAAGCTATCCACCAAAGATCATCTCATGAAAAATGTGCTTGGAAGCTTAAGAAAGGGGGTAAGCACTCATAGACAATTAGCAAACTATTGTGAACATCACGCGTTTGTCTCTTGTTTTGAACCCTAAAAGGTCTATGAGGCGCTCGAGGATCTGGATTGGCTTAATGCCATGCATGAAGAACTCAACAACTTCGAGCACAACAAGGTGTGGAGATTGGTGCCAAGGCCAACGGGGAACCATAATGTCATTGGAACCAAGTGGATATTCAAGAACAAGCAAGATGCTCATGGGATTATCATTCACAACAAGGCTCGTTTGGTAGCTCAAGGCTACTCCCAAGTCGAGGGTATCGACTACGGTGAAACCTTTGCTCCCGTTGCTCGCCTTGAATCCATTTGCATGTTGATTGCTTATGCTTCTCATCATAACTTTAAGTTACAACAAATGGATGTGAAGAGTGCTTTTCTTAATGGTCCTATTAATGAGTTGGTGTATGTCAAGCAACCCCCCGGGTTCGAGGATCCCTATTTTCCCGATCATGTGTACCAACTCGATAAGGCACTCTATGTCCTTAAGCAAGCCCCACATGCGTGGTATGACCACCTTACCGAGTTCTTGCAACATCGCGGTTTTGAAATTGGGAAAATCGACCCCCACTCTTTTTACTAAGAAGGTCAAAGGGGAGTTGTTTGTGTGCCAACTATATATTGATGATATTATCTTTGGTTCCCCTAACAAAGCCTTCAATGAGGAATTTGCCGCTCTTGTGACCTCCAAGTTCAAGATGTCCATGATGGGAGAGTTGAAGTTCTTTCTCGGGTTCGAGGTCAAGCAAAGAAGAGAAGGAACCTTCATCGACCAAGCCAAATACACTCAAGACATGCTCAAGAGATTCAAGCTAAGTGATGTCAAGCCGGCTTCCACTCCAATGCCTGTCAAATGCCAACTTGATATAGATCCCAATGGTAAAGCGGTGGATCAAAAGGTATATCGCTCCATGATTGACTCCTTGCTTTACCTTTTGCATCTAGACCGGATATCATGTTGAGTGTGGGAATTTGTGCACGGTTTCAAGCCGCACCTAAGGAAAGCCACTTTGTGGCGGTCAAGCGAATCTTTCGATATTTGGCTCATACCCCAAACTTTGGCTTATGGTATCCAAGAGGATCTAACTTCAACCTTATGGGCTATTCGGACTCCGATTGGGTGGGAGACAAAGTGGATAGGAAGTCCACTTCCGGAGGCTGCCAATTCCTTGGTTGCTCTTTGGTGAGTTGGTCTTCCAAGAAGCAAAGTTGTGTGTCTCTCTCGTCCACCGAAGCGGAGTATGTGGCCTCCGGTAGTTGTTGCGCCCAACTTCTTTGGATGAGGCAAACTTTAAAGGATTACAGTGTCATTTGTGACAAAGTGCCTCTTTGGTGTGACAATGAAAGTGCCATCAAGATTTCTCTCAACCCGGTACAACACTTCAAGACGAAGCACATTGAGATTCGTTATCACTTCATCTGGGATCACATTAGGCGAGGGGATATCGAGCTCAACTATGTCAACACTCATGATAATCTTGCAGATATTTTCACGAAGCCCTTGGATGAAGCAAGATTTCGCGAGTTAAGGCATGAGCTAAATATCATTGATTCGAGCAATGTTGCTTGAACCTTTGCACACTCCACCACACTCAACTTGTTATCTTGTCTAGGTGTAGGAATGGACATAGGGGGAGTGGTGTTCTCTCAATGAACTCTCCCTCCCCCCATTATGCATAAATTGATCAACTCTTTCACATTAGCCATTGTTGATGGTATTTGTGCTTCAAAGACGAGTTTTGGTCATGGGCCCAAGGATAATTCTTCGTGATGCCATACCAATTGACTCAAACATAGGTGGCTCCGGCCACCGCCCTCTCTTTGGAGAGGTTGTGTTGCGTGTTTAGTCCTTGTTGTCTCTTGCCTTTCTTTCTTCATGCCGAGCTTGAGTGTGTGGTCTCGTGGGTTAGCTCTTTGGTGTGTTCGTTCGCGTGAAGGTTGCAGTGCAAAAGCCTCTTTCTTCTCTGTTTTTGAAATGTGCGTTTTCCTAGGTTCATGCTACTACCGTGGTTCGCCACGGTACTACCGCAGGAGCTGCGCACGGTACTACCACACCCAGCACGGCAGTAATTTTTTATTGCCGCCTGGGGAGCAGTACTACCACCCATGGCGCGGTACTTCCTCCCAGGCGGTACTACCGTGATGACACGCGGTACTACAGCGCAGTCAAGAGCGCGTGGGGGTTAAGAGCGGGCAGGGGGAGTTCCAACTCCCCCATACCCATTCAACTCTTTTTCCCACGACGTTTCTCCCTCTCTTGCCCAAGAACGGCGCCGGAGAGCCTCACCGGACCTCCATCTCCGGCCGCTCTCCTCGCATTCCGTCTGGTGGGATCGTTCCCCACCACTTCCTCTTGCCATGGAACAAGGTTTCTCCCCAAAACCCTTTCTCTTTAGTTCGTTCTTTCGTTTCTATGTTTTTGGGGAGATGCATGTGGTTCTTGAGATTTTAGGCCAAATCTTTGCAAGGGTAGGATGTAGGAGAGTAGTAATGCATAGAGATGGTACTTGATATGTTGCCCCATGGTAGATTTGATTAACCGTAGTACCACTTCATTGTCACGGTTGTGCTTAGATCCATTTGAGGTTCGGATCTGAAACTGTGTTGTACTACTGCTCCTCAGGAGCGGTACTACCGCGCGAGGCGCGGCACTAAAATTCTACTGCCGCTCCAAGACACGGTACTACCATGCCATCCTGGCGCGGTACTACCATGGCTAAGAGCAGCACTAAAATTTTAGTACCGTGCACCCATGCGATACTACCGTTGTTGTCAAATCTCCCAAGTGGCATTTACCAAGTGCGAGTTCTACTTGTTTCACCTGTTTTGTTGTGGTCTTTGCATTGATCCTTCTCGTTTCTCTTGCGTGTTTTTTGTGTTTTTGTGTCATAGGTGGTGGCTCTGGTGCCCATGCATGTTGTTCCAATCCCAGCCGTGACACGGGCTCCAAGCATTTGCGCAACCAAGATGAAGCTCTAGAGGGCTCCAATGCCCCCCAACGCAGGACCAAGACCACCGCCACCAAGAACAATGAGCCCTCCATGGGCATGGATGAGATACCTCTTGCGGAGTTTGTCACTCGAAGGAAGATCAACCCCTATGTGAATCCTCATGCCAACTTCAGAGGGAATGATATGTTCTGGACTAAGCAGCAGTATCTCATTTATCTGGATGTGATCAAGGCCAAGCAGAACATATATGTGGACGTGCACTGGATCGACATGAATCATATGAGGCAGGATAAACATCTTGCCTATTTTGGTGAGGCTCTGGATCTGGTGGAGCAGTTTGGCATTGAGGATGTGATCTCTTTCCATCTGGATTATGATCCTGAGATTGTGGCCCAGTTCTTTGCTTTGGTCCACTTCCATCCTAATGAGGAACGGACCATGACCTGGATGACCAACAGACATTGGATGACTGCTACATGGAAGGACTTCATGGATTTGCTTCAGGTTCCTGATGAGGGGCTCAACACACCCGTTGGTGTTCGCCCTCATGCCAATTCCGAGTCAGCCAACAAGAACAAGCTTCAGCCCTACTATGTTGAGAAGTTGCTTCCAGTGGCAAGAAGGCGTGGGTGTTGAACTCCTTCCTTCACATCATGTATCGCATCTTCCGCAACTCCCTCTTTCCATGCATTGGTGACAAGGACAAGGTGCATGCCTATCTTGTGGATATGATGCTCATTTGTGAGGAGGCGCGCCACTCTCAGTCGCAACCACTTGATGTCTCACATATCATGTGGTGCAAGCTTCGGTTTGCGGTGTTCAACCATAAGGTACCCATCTATGGACCTTACATGTTTCTGTTGATCTCAAAGACTTGGGAGAAGCTCTTTCCCGATGATGAGTTTCTTGCCCCTGACTGGACTCGTCATGAGCCCATCAAGCTCCGTGTCAAGACCCAGTGGGCTAACACTACTACCCGTGTTGAGGCAGCGGCTGCTCAGATGGATGTGGATGAGGATGACATTGAGGAGGAGGCTGCTGCTGAGGACAACTCTGTTGGCTACTCGCCTTCATCTTCTGAGCCCTCTTGGGCTAAGAAGCTGAAGAATAAGATGAAGGCTTTGTTCTGCATGCAGGCCAAGGGGCGGTACATGTCTCATGTTGCTCAGAAGGAGAGTCGCTGCCGCGACAAGCGGATCTTGAGGACGTTTGGCGAGGAGATATCCAGCGGGTCTGAGAAGCACATCACGCCAGAGGCAGACTGGATGGCAAAGCGGGGCTACAAGTGGACTGATTCTGAGGAGGACTAGGAGGAGACCGTCCCCGCTGCTGAGTTTGACGAGTGATCGCTTCAGCTTGAGCCACCACTTGTGTCGTAGGTGTCCTATCTGCCTTTTTGGTGTCTTGATGCCAAAGGGGGAGAGAGTGTAGGATTTGCGAGTTGTGTGTCGTGTTTCGTCTTATCACTTTGCTTTTGTTTCGTTGAACCTCATTTGCTTTGGTTTGGTTTGTGCTTGTGAGACCTTTCTATCATATGGTGTAAGACATATGCACTCTAGCATACCTTATTGAGCCTATGCTATCTTGTGATCTTTACTTTATGCTCTTAGTCATTATCTTGCTTAGTGTTAGCCTTATTGTTGCAAGATATGCCTTGTCTATAAAATATAGGGGGAGCATTGATCCTAGTATGTGTGTCGTGCAGTCCAAAGCACTTCTCTAGATAGCACACATCTAGGGGGAGCCCGTCTATATTTTAGAGATGTGGGGTTTGCCCATGTTCTATGTTATCTCCCTCTGTGCAAATCCCGTATTGTCATCAATCCACCAAAAAGGGGGAGATTGTAAGGGCATATTTATCCCTTAGTTGTTTTGGTGATTGATGACAATGCTTTTGCGGACTAATCGTCTGCGCTGAGTATTTCAGGCATATCATGACTAGGCACAAGACGATTTGATGCCCCTCGAAGACTGTTGAAGACGGTGTTTCTCTATGTTTCTTTTCGGTGGATTTGAGTCGTAGGAAAGCCGTACTATTAAGAGGGGGTCTGCGTTGGAAAGGTTTGGGTGGAATCATCACGTACATGTCTACTCCTTTTGCACCACCTTTTCTTTGGCTCTTTGGAGCATCCTTCGTTTATCCGTGTCTCTACGAAATGAAGGACTTCTAGTGTTGCTGCTCTGAGGCACGTGGTAGTACTGCTCTTTGGAGCGGTAGTACCGTGGGGCCTTGCGGTAGTACCAGCCGTAGGCGCGGTAGTACCGCTTCTTGGGAGCGGTAGTACCGTGGCCTCAGGCCAGCCTCAGCCGCTCGAGCGGTTGTAGGGGCGGATGTAATTTTTTACATCTGCGCCCTACGCGGTAGTACCGTCCCATGGGTGCGGTAGTCCTGTGAGCCCTGGCCTGGCACAACAAAATGAGCGGAAGTAGGGGCGGATGTAATTGTTTACATCCGCGCCCTATGCGGTAGTACCGCTCCAGGCTTCTGGTACTACCATGTCGGATTTTTGCACATATCCCAACTCAGCGGAAGTTGCCACGGATGTATTTTTATATGTTCGTGCCTTCCCAAATCTGGACTATCCCTGCCTTGCGGTAGTACCGCAAGGGGAAGCGGTAGTACCGCGCCAGCGGTTCTACCGCCCTCTCCTTCATCGCATCAGGGTTGGTTTGGTTCCTGCTGCATGAGCGGTAGTACCGCGGTGCCTCGTGGTAGTACCGTGTGCCCTAGCGGTAGTACCACGTCCCCGGTGCGGTAGTACCGTGCTTCGCAGGCTGAGTCGGTGGATAACGGTTTGATTTGTTCTTCCACTATATAAGGGGTGTCTTCTTCTCCGAGTTGACCACCTCTTCCACCCCTAAGCTTCATTGTTGCTCCAAGCTCCATTTCCCCCCGATCTCTCTCCCTAGCCAATCAAACTTGTTGATTCTTTAGGAATTAGTTGAGAAGGCCCCGATCCACACTTCCACCAAGAGAAATTTGATTCCCCCACTAATCCCTTGTGGATCTTGTTACTCTTGGGTGTTTGAGCACCCTAGACAGTTGAGATCACCATGGAGCCATATTCCATTGTGGTGAAGCTTCATGGTGTCGTTGGGAGCCTCCAATTAAGTTGTGGAGATAGCCCAAACCTTGTTTGTAAAGGTCCGGTCGCCACCTCCAAGGGCACCAATAGTGGAATCACGACATCTCGCATTGTGTGAGGGCGTGAGGAAAATACGGTGGCCCTAGTGGCTTTTTGGGGAGCATTGTGCCTCCACACCGCTCCATCGGAGACGTACTTCCCCTCAAAAGGAAGGAACTTCGGTAACACATTCTCGTCTTCACCGGCTCCACTCTTGGTTATCTCATGCCTTTACTTGTGCAAGCTTATTTGTATTATATCCCTTGCTTGCTTTTGTGCTTGTTGTTGTTGCATCATATAGGTTGCTCACCTAGTTGCATATCTAGACAACCTACTTTGATGCAAAGTTTAAATTGGTAAAGAAAAGCTAAAAATTGGTAGTTGCCTATTCATCCCCCCCCTCTAGTCAACTATATCGATCCTTTCACCCGGTGCCTAGAGACACTAACATCCGGGACTTGCACCCGGACCGATTACCATTGTACCCCTGGGGGTAGGCCTATATAAACCCCCCAGGCTCACCCATCCAAAGGGTTCAGAACCCTAGCCACCATACACCCACATAGCTAGAGAGGAGAAAGAGCTAGCCCTGCCCTTCTTCCTCCTTTAGCAGAACAGCTCAAGGAGCAACCTTGTAGCCACCTTATTTGATGATAGTCATCATGCGGAGACCCCGCAGAGCAGGACTAGGGGTGTTTTCTCCACGGAGAGCCCCGAACCTGGGTAAGACTTGTACGCGTTCGAGATCTCGCTCACTCCCGCTTCCAGGGCCCGGCGACGTACTCATGTCCCCATCCAAGATAAGCCGGCCCTTGGCATGTCGCTAGATATCCCCGACATGCAGAAAGTATTAACAACACCATTCTAGAAGATTTGCCTCTATCGATGCATCGACCCAAAGCATGACAAGCCTGTATAGATGATATTGAGAATCACTATCAAGGGAACCCTTTGGGTCCCTAGTGAGGCAAGTACTGATAAATATTTGGTAATGCCTTCTGACGTAGGCTCATTCGAAAATGGTGCTTTCAAATACTACAAGGATAGGCTTTGGAATAAGGTTCAAGGGTGGATTGAGAAAACTATGTTTGTTGCAGGTAAATTTTTTTTAGTTAGACCAGTCGCACGTACAATTCCCATATATTCCATGTCAGGTTTCAAGCTCCTTGCGGTCTTTGTGCGAACCTGGATTCAATGGTCAGGAGTTTTTGATGAGGAAGCAAACAAGGGCATCGGAAGCCGGTGTGGATCTCGTGGGATGATACGATACGACCTAAGTTAATGGGTGGGCTTAGTTAAAAAAATTGGAGATCTTTAACCTCTCTTTATTGCCACGATAAGCTTGGAGAATTTTGCAGTCACTCATTCAGTGCGAGAATTATCTTCCATCCTTGATATAAGCACAAGTTGGTTCTCACTTGTCCCAAGTATGGAGGGCCATTTTGGCGAGTAGGGATGTTATGGTCCGAGGTCTTATTCATAGAATTGGCAACGAATTATCCATTAAGATCTAGCATCACAGTTGGTTGCCATGGAAAGAGCTTGTGCATCCCATAGTATCTTTGGTCACTATCCTCTATTTTGTTGGAGAACTCGTTGATGAGACAAGTGTTTCATGGAAATCAGATGTTATTCAGGTTACTTTTCTTCCAATGGACTCTTTGATGATATTATACTCTTTATGCACAAGGAACATTGATGAATTTTGGGCTTGGAATTTCGAGCGATGAGGAATCTTCTTTGTTCGCTCCTCCGCATGTCGGTGAGCACCAAACACTGATGTGAAGATTAGCTTTTTTAGCGGATTAGCTGGACACTGGGGCTGGGCCATCGACCAATTCAAGTGTTCGAGAAGCATGGAAGTCCCTCTTTGGAACACTATGGTTCTACAAAGTTGAAGGTCTTCCTAGGGCGCTTGGCTCTCAAAGTGCATGTCGGCTCTTGTTGATCAGGACTTACTGAAGCACCTCATTGCAACATCAAAATGTAGCGCCAAGTAATGGCTATTTGAGCTGGTAGAAAAATCATCGCATGTGCAATTCACTTGGCTAGTAGTCATGTTATGGGCTATAAGGAGCGCGAGGAGAAAGGTCATCAATGAATGGATTTTCCAAAGGCCTTTATCTATATGGATGGTTCAAAAAAAGCAGGCGAATGCAGATTTTATTTCCTTCATTTATTTGGACTTAGTTTTTTATTTCACGTGGTTTTATTTTAATTAAAATATCCAGCTTTTTAAAAATAGATGTTGTGAAATTTGATAAATGTTCATGCAATTGAAAAAATGGTCATGTTCCAAACTGTATGCATATTTCAAATGTTAAACAGATTTTAAAATATGTTCCCATGTTTCAAAGTTCCCAAATCTAAAAAATGTTCATCATTTTCAAAATTTAAACATTTTTCATGGATTTTAAAATATTCATGAATTTACAAATTGGTCATAAATTCACATGATCATGAATTTGAAAAAAATGATTGTACATTTTAAAATGTTCATGAAATTTAATAATGTTACTAAATTCAGAAAAATATGGATTTGAAAATAGTCAAATTTTCAAAACATTATTTGCTAATTTCAAATATTTTAAATTTTTTAACTTTTTGTGATTCTGGAAATGTTCACAAATTTGAAAAATGTTCAAAGATTCAAAAAATGTTCATGCATTTTATGGAACGATTGTGAGGTCAAAAATTAAAGTTATGTTTGTGAAATTCGATTATTTATAAGAAAAAGGAAAAAAAGAAAAACCAACAAAAAAGAAGCAAATGAGTACACGAAAAACGTGTGGAAGCTTTCCAAAACTAGTGGAAGAAGCTTCCCAAAACAGCTCCTGAGCACTTCTTCCACTAATGGGTTAGCCCACTAGATGCATTTGCTTAGGCGATTCGTGAGATCTCCTATCTTAATGCTGAGATCAGGGTTGGGCTTTTTTACCACGTCACAAGGGTCGACAATAAGGCACGGCCCATAGCATGACACGACCCGATGGCTAGCGTGTTGTGCGCATGTCGGGAGTGATAATTGGGCAAATGGGCAGCACGAACCGCCATGAGTTAGTGTGCAGGCACGTCTCAACATAAAAAAAGGCCGGAACAGAAAGAAGTAGCCCGATGACATACCTCGTGCACTAAATTTCTCTTTCTTA
Organism: Triticum dicoccoides; assembly: GCF_002162155.2. Taxonomy (NCBI): domain Eukaryota; kingdom Viridiplantae; phylum Streptophyta; class Magnoliopsida; order Poales; family Poaceae; genus Triticum; species Triticum dicoccoides. The sequence continues at coordinate 605,135,958 of NC_041390.1, read as the reverse complement.
AATAAAGTGTTGGCAACTCTAAAAAAACAAAATTCCTATTTCTCGATAAATCACAGACGAGAATATCTCACGCACAATCCCTATCTCTCAAACTAAATCATGTGTGAAGCGCCTCAACATGGCCTTCTCTTCTGTCCTCCATGATTTCCCAGATCCACATGTCCAATTCGCCTCTTCCTGACTAAGATTGCGAAGAAGGTAACCACTTGGGAGGCGCTGGACCATAGTAGGTCGATGCTAGAATACATGTTGTGTGCAGTCGCGTACATGGCTGGCGTGATAGTTGATATAAAATATAGCCTCAAATTGATGAAATGCGTGATAAATGATGACTAAAAATTGCTAGATCAACCGCTCCTCCAGAATGGTTGGTAATACCACTTAAGGGCGGATAGACTGTCCACCCAGTGCCGCTTCTACTAAGGCTGAGGTTAATAGGAGCAAGAGACTTGATGGCAACAACCAAATGATATCTCTACTTCTAATGGACGAATTGGTTGAATAGTCCCCCCCACTTTCAACCGGTTTATTTTCAACCGGTTTTTCTTCGTCCCACATCCCAGCACCCTTCGCATTAAAAACCAAATCAATTTCCATAACCCTTCCTTTTGTTTTTCCATCTTGGCAATTGTATTTCCTCATTACGAATGATTCTTTCCTTCTTGGAATGAAGATCTCCGTCTTACAGATTTTCTAACAATCAAGCGTGGTTGTGGGCCACGCTTCCCAAAATCACAAAAAAGTTATGGCAAAAATCTTAACTTTCCTTATCCCACCATATGTTTTTTGTTAAAAGGTGGAAAGTAAATTACCGCACCGTAAATTATTCCATCAGTCCATGTATCTTCTCGTCTCCTCTGATTGCCAGCCATCTATAGATACCCCCCATAGATCACCATTCACGATCACGAAGTAATTAACGGCTGCGACGGCAAGCGATCGAGGTACAAGGGTTCAGCAACGACAAGGCAGGCCACACCAGCAAGGCAGGCTGGGAGCATGTACCATGGCGGAGAGCATGGCCGCTTCAAGGACCAGGCTTCATTCAAGGCATGATTCTTGCTTATATTCCTGTAATATCAATACGTAGTAGTACAGATTCGTATTCCTATACTACTGTATGCAAGTACGTGGATCTATCCATGTGTGCATGTTTCGTTAATTAATCGATTACTATCATCTTCAATGAAGATTCAGGTGTTGCATGTTTGCTCGAAAGAAAATTAATTAGTGATTGGTTTGGTACCTATGATTGTGAAGACTATTGTGGGATCACCATAATTCGAGTTTTACATTCTACTTATTTGGTTAACTTTTACTAAAATTGAATACTATTTTCTGTACAATTCTTAAACTTATCTGTTGTGTATTATGTACAGCTCACTGGCTTCTCAAGATGAAGCGCAAGGCTCATCTGTGATATGGAAAGGTTCACTGGCTTCTCAAGATGGAGCGTCTGAATCTCAAGTCACTCCAGCGTCTGAATCTCAAGTCTTACTCCTAATATTTCAGAAGCTCTCAAGTGTACGCAAGATTAGTCTCATGCGGATCTATTAGGTACTCAATATTTGCACTTGCCTCTTATTTTTATTGTGCAAATACCTTGTTATTTATATAATAATTGTTGGTTAGACATTAGGTGATTGGAATTCCACTCGCTTTGCAGAATTTCAGAGTGTTCTAGAGGATGATGAAGAACAAATGGTAAAGAAAATTACAACCTTGTTGTTTGCACTTCAGATATTTTTCACTTAAATTGTAAGATTCTCTGTGTAATTAATTAAATCATGTTCTTTTGGTCTATAACGCGTGTAGGACGAACCTACTTCAGTCATCACTCGAGAATGAAGACCTGGAGCTACTGGTTGGCGGTTGTGTGGACAGTGCACTTTTTATTTACTAAAATCATGTTCGAAGACTTGGCGCTGTACTTTATTTTAAATAATTTTCTGTTGCTATTTGCCCCTTGGTTACACATGTAAACGTGTTATTTACTATGGTCAGGCTACCATTTTTGCAAACATAGTCATGCTATTTATATGTGGTTGTGATTGTGAGCTTGTCAACTGTGAATTAAAATCATTGTTTTATGTTTATTTGCCATTATTGAGGGTATAATATCGCATATTGTCGAGTTGCCCTATGGGTACCTGGTGGGTTTGGGTATGGATGGGATTTCGGGCCCGTGGGCATGGTATGGGTGACGTTTTGTGCCTGTGAGGTACATGGTCATGGGTGAGGTTATGGTTGCCTGGCCGGGGATAGTGGATTCGGCTACGGTGAGCATGGTAACGGCTAGATTGTCCCGACAGGCAAGTCAACGTTAGACGGCCGGATCCCAAGATGAAGGTATGTGTGCTTTCTTGCTAATGTGTGTTTGTTTGATGTGCTTGCTGTCATGGTTGAGATCCATCTGTGTTGACATCAGCTTTCTCGCGACGGCGTGGTCCACGCACTCGACCATAACGACAACTCGACGGTGGACACACCGAGGATGATGTACGTGCTCATGTAGGGTGGCCTCCTGCTGGTCCACGACGTTCTTTCCGGGTGGTGGCGCACCTGATGTCATCCACATCGTCTCGCAGAGGGCCGCATCCACCTGGACGATGACGCTGCCGGAGCACGGCGTCTGCCCGAACGATGACATATAATAGAAGATAGGTAAAATGTATCTAAATTTAATGTACAGAGTCGCAAAACTAGCATAGAGAGTTGACAATTCTGTTTTCCACTACTTATGTTATTTTCATTGGACCTTAAGCGGTACTCATCGGCTGTTGTTGTGTGTCTGCCTGCCTGGCAAGATTTCACCTATTTTTTTGACCTATTGGTGACTTATTTGAAACCTAAGAAAGAATTATTTTACATGTTAGATTATTCTTATATCCTCGAAGTCATAAAATGCGTTGAGATAATGAAATAATGCGATAGAAGTAATTTGACCGGAAATAAATTATTTACCATAAAAAAAGGAAGTGAAAACCCATATGAAAGATTATCAAGATTTGAAACAAAATATAGTTTCGTAGAGAGTAATTTACACCTATGGAAGTGAAATGTATGATATCTCTACTTTTAAATGGGACTTTGTTCCATCGCCTCCCCTCATTCTCGGTTTTTTCCACCTCACGTTCCCGTCCATTCTTTGGTTTCCTGTTGGTTTTTGGTATCCCCAACCGACGTGGCACAAAATAAAAACCAACATAAATATAGTAAATTGGAATAATCTACACGAAATCGATACTTTTCCATAACCGTGTCTTGCATTAACTCAATCATATCAAATCAATCTTACCAGAATTTTAACTGAATCAAAACTTTTCTTACCTTCTCTTACCATGATATAATCAAATTAAATGTTATCAAAATCTAGAATATGGTGGATGTAAGGTATATGTCGGACAAGATTGATATTGAACCAATAGAATATCTATGCCCCCGTTGCAATGCATGGGGTCCAGGCATGGCACATCGCTCGCATTGCAACTGGCTTGTCTCCGAACTCCCCAAAGTAGGAGAGGGACCAGGAGACGGCGCCAAAATGGGAGGTGCAACATAGGTGTGTTGGATTCATTTTCGTGCCCACTAAAGGTTTTCCTCGTGCAAGTAGAGGCACCATAGCCCTCGCCCATTGCTAGAGACGATGTTAGTGGATCGATGGTTGTAGGGAACAACGTTACGATGAGATGCAATAGGAGAGAGAGAGAGAGAGGTGGGGGAGAGAGAAAAAGGTGACGGTGATATGATGCAAGGGGGGCAATGATTGGAATGACTAAGGGTGTGGGCAATAGACACTGAATTCGTATTCGGATAAAATTCCTAAACATATAGTTTTTTGTTGTATAATGCGTTGGTCAACTTGATGATCTAGGAACCTGTGGATGCCCCATGCACCCGTCTAGAGGGAGTAGTCATCTTTTCCTCTTGCATTTGTTAATTCAGGGATTCACTTCAATATACGCACATTAGACTTATTTTTCCAAACACGACAACTTTGCTACTCCATTGAATAACATACCATGTGTTGGTATTCATCGTTATAAATAACACAAAGAAATTTTTGTTCATCATTAATCTGTATCAATATGTGTTGTGTTCTCTCTCAAAGAAGTGAACTCTGGAAACCCTCCTCATTCTGAACAATGAAAATTCTGAGGTTGAAAGTACAAACTTGATACAACATGAAAGACATGGAGAAAAAATGGCCATATTTGGAGCCGGATGGAAACATGGGCGGATTTGGAGTAGGGTGACGATGGAGTAGACTGGTGTTGCAATGACCAAAAGAGCTGAAGTGAAGGAATAGATGGAATGACAATGATGCAACCTTGTCATGTGATTCTTGTATGTATATCTGAGGTCCATAGGAAAATAAGTATTAGTGAGATAAAATGACGGAGATGCATCTTAGGTGGAGATGAAAGCAGAGCCCAGTTAAACAGAGCATTATTAGTTTGTGAATGAACATGTGGTGGAATAATGTTCTCATGTTCATATGCCACATTTTCTTGTGATTTGTACTAAGGTGAGGTGCCTTGTATCTCATCCTTTTTTATCATGTTCCATGTTGCATGACATACGTAGTAGACATAGAAGCCACATGCAGTGTCAAGGGGCAATAGATTGAGAGGATGGTTGATGTATGGACAAAGAGGGCTAGGGAGAACAACTTCAACAGAAACGAGAGGCTAGAGGGGTGCATTGCGTTTGTTGGAATAGAGAGAAGATACTTGTGTTTGTGTTGTGGTTGAACATTGCGTGCAATGTTTTCATTCGGGGAGAGAAATATGAGCATCGTTTATAAATTTAATTTTTGGCCCGTGGCAACGCACGGGCAGTCTACTAGTATTATTTAATCATGGAAATGCCATGTCAGGTGCACCTATCAGAATCAGAACAAACCAATTAATAAATCCACCTATCATCGTGGTCTATAGGCCGACCGTACTTGTGATGGTTCCCCATGATCCAGTAAGTTCACTTATGTCTATGTTGCTGCAACATTGTTCAATGGAACTGGGTGGACTGCTTTTATAAGTTCGGCCTAGTTTTTCACTAAAAATAAAAAAGGGGAAGGGATTGCCCTTTCTAACGCATATTCTGCCATACTAGCATGGCCCCACTAATTTGTTTCCAATGCTCAAGCAACGCACCCGGTTCCACTTGATTAAGGCATGTGCTCGTTCAAGGAGGAAGTTTTGTTTATTCAACTCCCCTTTTTGATAACAAGGCTAAACCTCGGGCCCGACATTCGTGAGTTTGGAATGAAGAATGAAAAAGTGCCCTGTCCCTCCCTCCCCCCTAAATCTTGGATTTGGAAGTTGGTAAAGACCCACATCTTGTTTAAGTCCAAAAATACCCAACAATGAACTATTAATGATCGCACCCCGCACATAATCTACATTATAGCTGCAACTAATTCATCTTCCCTTCTGGGAGTCAGAAGGAGCTCAATTAGCTTATGCTAGACGAGGAATAAGGAACATAACCAATACAGGGAACAAGGGAATACCAAACCATATCTGCTTTTTGCATTTGTCTTGCCAGACAATAGTAATAAGGAAGAATCTATATCACATTTCACTAAGTGGCAGGGATTCGTTGGTTTTTAGAAGCATCCCCAAAGCGCCCGGACCATCTCCTGCTAGTCTCCCACCTCTTTCCTCATGCAGTTGACGACATCCCAAGTCTCGGACCTATCTATGGCTACGACAGATTGAAGAGTAAATGCACAAGCATTCTACCCTAAAGACATGAAACAAGTAGATGGAAAATTAAAATTAGAACTAGCTCAATTTGCAGACTTACAAGCCTTTGCACAATTCGTCTCTGCTCTCGATTAAACAAGACATAATCAATTGGCAAGGGATCGACGATTAAGGGGATTGCTTAAACAATGTCAAGCAAATCCTCTCCTACTGGAAGAGCATATGGACACTATTTATTTATAATAGAACAAGAGGATATCTTGATTCAGAAGGGGGGGGTGTGGCACAAGGAGAGCTTTAACGAGTTAGTTTTTTTTTCTGTTTTACAATTTTTCGATTGTTTTTTATAGAAATACATTGTTATCATTTTAAAGTGAATATTTTTTAAAAAAATGAGAAAATTTAAGAAAAACATAAACATTTTCAAAATTTCTTGTGATTTTTTTGAAAAATAGTGAACATCTTTTAAATATTTCGTTAACATTTAAATAAAGAGTATGTTAAAAATATTGTGGACATTTTTAAATTTCAGAAATATCTTAAAAAACTGTAAACGTTTTTCGAAATAAAATAAAGACCAAAAAATAAAATAAACAAAAACGCACCGATAGAAAAGGAAAATAGAAAAAAGAAACAGAAAGTTCGAACAGAAACCATTTAGAAGGTTCCTAAAACCGAGAAACCAGAGCTGGAACATTACCAAAATGGGTAAATAATTAGTGGTGCCACAATGCCATTGCTCGAGCCTCGAGGCAATCAGCAACACATACGAATCGCCGAGCTCGTCACGGGGAAACTTCCCACAAGGCCCATTTGTCTCTCCCTGGGACACAAACAGTAGCGACCGAGTGACACAATACTGCAGTTATATACTCTGCTTTCTGATTCTCAAAAAATAATTTTACTCTGCTTTCTCGCCCCCATCGCGTGGACTTACGACCGGCGAGCAGCGACAACTGACCGTCGGAAGGTACGAGTGGGGCATCTGGCCACTGGGCGTGCCGGCGTTGAGGGATGGCGAGCCACCGGCCGCGTACCTGCGGTCGGTCACTCGGTCAGGGCTCGCTCGTCGTGGCCGCACCCAGGCATCAGGGGCCGCCGCCGCCGCGCACAGTGAGCCGGCGAGCTGCAAGCCATTGGCAAGAGCAGTTTGCCCTCCCTCTCCCCGCTGGTATATATTCTTGGACAGTTCTTAATTAGTTGTGGGAGATCTAACTAGGTCATCTGCAATTCACATTGGGTCATGGATTGCTGCTCTAAAATGTTTGCTGTTTGCGGAACAGCAGAAGGGGGCCAGTGATGGAAGGGGAAAACTATTGATGCATTTTTCAAAAGAAAGAGAGATGAATGTGATTTTGGTACAGTTTCTTTTGATATATATATGGTTGCGCTATTCGTCACCCAGGTGAGAAATAGTTATTCTTCACCCCTTTTCTATTGTGACATCAATGTACCGTATTTTTACGTTTCGTAAATTTTGTCTTCTTTCATACATAATCAGCGTTTACCCCCCGTCCTCCGTGCCGCTCCCGCGAGCGGCCCGGGCGGAACCCTAGATCGCCGCCGCCGCTCCCTTCCTTCACCTTCCTTCTCCCTCGCCGCCGCCATGGGACGCCGCCGGGCAAAGCCCGCGCGTGCGTCGGCGACGGCGGGGCTCCCTCCCTCCTCGCGAGGCTCCTGGGCGGCGCGGGACGGCCGGCCCTCGCGGCGGCGCTCGGCTC
>NC_041390.1:605120570-605127922 GCF_002162155.2 Triticum dicoccoides | reverse complement strand
GCGGTGATGGCGGCGGCGTGGTCTGCGTGGGGCGGCGAGGTGCGGGCTCCTCCTCCTCCCGATCTGATGGCGCCGCGGTGGCGCCGACGCTCGGGCGTGCGGCGGGGTCCGCGAGGGTGGTCGGCGCGCGACGTCTCCCTCCCCGATCTGATGGCTCCACGGTGGCGCCAGTGCTCGGGCGGCGGTTGGCGTCAACAAGCGGTGGCGGGCGCTGGGATCTCGGTGGCGCTCCGGCGTGTGCAGGCGGCGGCGGTCCCTGTGCGCGGTCAGCAGCTTCGTCTCTGACCCGGACGGCGCGGGGGATGGCGGCGGCCCGGCGTGGCTGGCGATCTGGATGCGGTGGTGCCGGTGGCTCGCTGATCTGCCGGTACTCCAGGGTCTGCCTGGTGGTGCTGGTGGTGACGGCGGCCCGTGCACGAGAGTTGGATTCCTTCGAACTGATCTGGGTGAAAACTTGCCTTCGGCTTCTGCTAAGGCCGGCGGTGGCGGCGCTATTTGCGTCGTTCCCTTCTTGAAGGCATCGCCGTGGAGAAGTTCAAGGCCACTCTTTGCTACCTCCGGGGGAAACCCTAGATCGGATGATCGGATGACGGCGGCGCTCTGGTGTCGTTCCTCCCTTGGGGGCGTCATTTTTGGAGGTACACACGTGATCGAGGGACCAGAGGACGGATTCTTTGGTGGAGCGGTGCTTCATCCTACACACTGATGGCGACGGATCTTAACGGCGTGGCGCAGTGCAGATTCGGAGTTCGCTGTGGGAGGATGGACTCGCGCAGGAGGACGGCGCTGTTGGGCGTCGTGGTGGCGTCGATGGCAGAGAGACCTGACACGGTACATGCAACAGTACAGCTCTGAAGATGGATTTGTGACAGGTGGCTACGACGGCCTCATACCCGGCAGGCGTCCTGGTTGAGGAGTGCGCCGGACTGGTAGGTGCCCCATACCCGGCAGGCGTCCTGGTTGGGACCTCGGGTCTTAGATGTTTAGGTTTGGCTGCGATGTCTGTTTGGTATTAGGCCCAGACTATCTGCGCCCCTTCATCAATTGGATAGGTGTAGCGACAGTTGATGCTTAGACGGTGGTTTTAGTCTTGCTGTTGTATGGCTTTGTAAGATTTTGTGATAATAATTAATAAAATGGCCGTATGCATCGCCCAGATGCAGAGGCCGGGGGTCATCCTCCTTTTCTAAAAATAAAAATAAAAATAGAACGTAAGAAAATATGTACTCGCAGTAAAAAATATTTTATGTTACGTAAAATTACGAATGTAAAAACATAATGTAAAACACACATAAAATGTGATTTTTCTGGTCTTATAATTTATATTTTTTTGTTTTCATACCAAATTTTACATATTGAATCAATATGCATGTAACTATTTATATTCTAAACGTAAGCGGTCGTAAGATTACCTCGGAAATAAGACAACATATTTTTTACGGCGATTATATATTTTCTTACGGTCCCTTTTTGCCTTAGAAATAAAACAAAACTTACGGAACGTAAAATTACGATGCATTGATGGTAAAATAGAGGGGGGTGAAGAATAACTATTCCTCAACCAGGGTGACGAATAGCACGACCCTATATATATATATATATATATATATATATATATATATATATATATATATATATATATATATATATATATATATATATACCATCACTAGCACGAGAGGGTGCTATCGGAACCCTTGGTTTGCATCAAGATCCAAACTCTTGTATGGATAATGTTCCTATTTATTGATTTATGGTGGAACACATCTACCAAAGAGGAAGTCATGTGCATACCTATAGAGAGCAGGTGGACCAAAGAGGAAGCCTATGCCCCTGCCATGGCAGGCTTATTCATGGAATGCATGCATCCTCTTTCTAACATTGGGGTCTAGGCGTCGACATTTTTGGTAATCCTGCTACGTAGTCTTTGTATTTTTCTTAGTGATGAAGGGTTCCATCTATCCCAAGTGTTCTGAGAATAATTAAACGTAAAATGGATGTATGAACTGCCAAAAGGTTCGACACCTTTCTCGAAGACGTCCATAAGATTCAGTCAAAAAGTATCAACTATTACACCACGGAAATAAGCACGAGTTAAAGAAGAACAGTTATGTTCCCAGCCAGCGGGTCTAACAAGTGCAAACAACCTGTTTCTAGTGGTTGAACACACTCTTTTGCTATATAGGAGTATACAACTTCCCTCCTATGTTTGTGTTCAACACTCCTTCGCAATGGATTCAAGGGGAGTTCCTATACCTGGAAGCAATACTGGGGGAGCTCTTCCAATGGTGCTGCCAAGGTTGAAGAACATTTTGCAAATGTCGTGATACCCGACCATGATGTGCTCGGTTCAGGAGGCTCTTTTGGCAAGCCAGCAGGGAGATGCACGTATGACCTAATTGAGCCTACTATTTGGAATTATCTTTGTTTTAATGATGTTTAGTGTTCATTGTTCTGCTGTATAAGGAGCTTGTTCCACCAAACAACCTTGTCGCTCTGGCGGTCAAATAGATATTCATGCTTGTCCCTTCAATGGAATACAGCGGTGCACTTTACATTCATGGGATGTCAATCAAGACAGTAAGTAGTGTTTACTCTGCACCCATTTTCTTCCCCTTTTTTTGCCTGATAGCAAAAGATAAACATGCTTTCATTTAAATGCAGGCTCATCCCGTCCGTGTTATGTGGAGTCGGCGTGACTTAGAGAACGAGATTTAATTTAATTTTGACGATAGGACATGCAGGATTGAAGCAAGGATATGCTTTGTTTTCTAACAAGGATGTTTGTGCAAAACAACGTGTGGTGGTCATGTGATTATGATTTCCTTACATGCATGACCGCGCACTACCAGCAGCACTTAACAGTATTTGTGGAATGAACAGACCGTATATTCTGTGCACTAAATGGTTGGCCTTTTATTTTTAGTTGTTGTCGGCTCCACATCATTAACTTTATGCAACAGAGAAAGCTGCTCTCCTGGATTTCGGCTGCCATTACTTGGCATATATGGCCTGCTCGCTGGGGCGGCTGCAAGTTAAAAATGTTGCAGAAAGTTTTTTGTTTGCTAGGTTTGAAACAACCTATTTTTGGTGTACTACTTACATGGCGGAGATCCTGTGTCTGAGAAAATTATTTGGAGCCACAGACCCATTACGTACATTTCAGTTCGCTTGTGTCCGCATAGATTAAAAAAAATTGCCCAACACATGGACCCATTTTCATATTATGTCTCTCTGTCTCTATTCGGACCCATTTCCGTCTTAAATTTAGATCAGATTTGTGATCGGAGGCGTTTTCTGTGTCTTCTTCATCTGACTCTGTCTGCTACATGCCCGTGTGACCCACCTGCCATCCACTCACACAACTTTTTTCTCTCTCATCTCTCTTCCTCGCCATGGCGCCTGCCCCTGCCTCGCCGCGCCGCGCAACTGCACTCCCCGACCGCGCTTGCACCCGGCCTCTCTCTCCTTGGCCACGCTCGCCCGTCCGCGCCGACGCCTAGCCTCTCTCTCACCATCCACTCGCGCCCGACCTCTCTCTCCCAGTCCGCTCCCACTAGTACCCGAGCCCGGCCGGCCTTGCCTCGTGCCCGCCCTGGCCGCGCTTGCCCAGCCGCTCCGCGTGCTCCCCGCACCCAGCTGCTGCACGCCCTCGCTCCGCACCCGACCTCAAGCAGTAGGAGCAGGTGGTCGCGGCCTCAAGGCGCCCGTCGTACGCGCTCGCGTGTGTGCAACTCGTCCAAACAATGGTCAACGTGCACCGGAACTGGAGGCCGCCTACAAGGAGTTCGACGAGGCGCCGGACGAGGTGTGGGGTAAGATCGGCGACGAGGAGGAGGAGGACATCGCCGACTCCACCACGGCTGCGTACCACCACCACAACCACGAAGCTGGCACGTCCGTGGGTGATAGGTCGCCACCCCTCGAGTCCCAAGAAGGGCACCACTCATCCCCTCCCATTGAAGCCAAGCTTGGTGGACTGAACATCATCGTTCGATTAGCCGCCTGGTGGCGTGGAGGTGGAGGTTACGGAGGCGAGGAAGCAAGTTGAACTTTGTCGGTAGCATGTGGTGCATGGGTGGCTAAGACTAGATAAGAGGTAGAGCGGGTGGTATAGGGATGTTCGCAGACAATGCCGGGCCATGAGAGGAAGCTACTCGAGGAGGGTGGCCCGTGAGGCGCACACACAAACGTTGCCTCAAACGGGTGCATGGATTATAGGGATGGTCGGGGAATGAGAGAGGAAAGAAAGGGATAGATCAATTTTATTCATGGAAAATATGAACTTGAGAATAAAAAAGGCATGCTCACATGGTCACAACCTTTTTACTGAGTCGGCTCCAAATGTGTGCGGCACATGATCAAGTGGATCTCGTATTGGATAAGGAGAACCTTATTTTTACATCACGAACTCTTTTCGAATATGACTGGCGCTTTTGTGCTTTGTGTTCTATAGATAATATCTATAGAACCAAAAAAATTCATTCATTTCTTGGCTTCGATAAACAATCATCCATTTTTTGTCCACATATGAATACCAATGAAACTTAAATATACTACTATTACCTTTTTTACCTGAACCACCTTTCTCGGTCTCTCTTCATCTCTTTCTCCCCCTCTCCCTCTCTTTCTCGCGGTCTATCCCTCTTCTCTTTCTCTCTTTCTCCCTTCCTCCCCCGTCTCTCTTCCTTTCAACCGTTGGTACCAACATTACATTCGAATCCATCTATACCCCGACCAACACATATGCACACACGCACGAGCGCGCGCACACACACACACACACACAAACACACACACACACACACACACACACACACAGAGAGAGAGAGAGAGAGAGAGAGAGAGAGAAGAGATAAAGGTCAAGAGTATATGGATGGTCGAAGGCGGCGGTGCACCAAGGTGGTGCACCGAGGGGTATAATTTTAGAGGTATAAAAGGTGCTCGGTCCAATAAGGAGAGTTCCCACATACGATGTGCAAGGTTTAGGGACAAATTATGTTCGGTGCCACTGCTGTTCAGCATCTGGTCAACCAGGGTGGTGCCCCGAGGGGTACGATCTTCATGGTATGAAAGGTGCCCGATTCAGTAAAAAAGAGAGCACTCATATTATTGTGCGAGGTGTTGGCAATGGAAAATGAAAGTTCCCGTGTCATTATGATGATACAGGGATACTAGGCTACCGTGAGTGTATAAGTTTCGTATTTCATTCATAATTGTTCGCTCATAATGTGTGTATCCTCTTAGGCCAACTCTACAAATATATATTTCAAGTGCGTTTAACCACGCCTCAAGTGTTGGTGCCAACATTACATTCTAAGCCATCTATCCCTAGACCAACACACACACACACACACACACAAACACACACACACACACACACAAACACACACACACACACACACAGATAGAGAGAGAGAGGCCGGGAGTGAGAGAGAGTCCAAGAGTATATGGATCATCGAAGGTGATGGTGGACCATCAAAGGGAGTTGCTCGACCAGGGTGATGCAACGAGGGGTATAACGTTAGAGGTATAAAAGGTGCCCGACCCAATAAAGAGAGTGCACACATACGATGTGGAAGCTTTTGGGATTGGTTCTGTTCAGTCCACCGCCATCTTGGTCGACCAGGGTGGTGCCTCGAGGGGTACGACCTTCATGGTGTGAAGGGTGCCTGATCCAATAAAAAGAGTGCACTCATATGATTGTGCAAGGTTTGCGCAATGGATTATAAAAGTTCCCGTGTCGTTATGACGATAAAGGGATGCCAGACCACTGTGAGGGGTATAAGTTTCATGTTTCATTCAAAAATGTTCGTTAGTAATTGGTGTCTCCTTTTATGCCAACTCTATAAATATATATTTTCCGAATGCGTTTAACCACACTTCGACTGTTGGTGCCAACATTACATTCGAATCCATCTATGCCCCGACCAACACATACACACACACGCACGAACACGCACACACACACACACACAGAGAGAGAGAGAGAGAGAGAGAGAGAGAGAGAGAGGTCAGGAGTATATGGATGGTCGAAGGCGTCCAGGTGCATCAAGGGGTATAATTTTAGAGGTATAAATGGTGCTCGGCCCAATAAGGAGAGTGCCCACATACGATATGCAAGGTTTAGGGACAAATTCAGTTCGGTGCCACCATTGTCCACCAGCTAGTCGACCAAGGTGGTGCCCCAAGGGGTACGACCTTCATGGTATGAAAGGTGCCTGATTGAGTAAAAAAGAGTGCACTCATATTATTGTGCAAGGCGTGGGCAATGGAAATGAAAGTCCTCGTGTCGGTATGATGATACATGGATACTAGACAACAGTGAGGATATAAGTTTCATGTTTCATTCACAATTGTCCGCTCATAATGTGTGTATCCCCTTAGGCCAAATCTACAAATATATATTTCAAGTGCATTTAACCACGTGTCAAGTGTTCATGCCAACATTACATTCTAATCCATCTATCCCTAGACCAACACACACACACACAGAGAGAGAGAGAGAGAGGAAGAGGGAAAGGTCGGGAGTATATGGATCATCGAAGGCGACGGTGGACCGTCAAAGGGAGTTGCTCGACCAGGGGAGAGAGGGTTGGCCGAGCATGGGAACAAAAATCAATAGTATCTCGAATGTTATTTCTTACGCGGCCAATATAGTTTTCTATGTTAGCCCGTAGTAATTATATTTTCCATGTTTTATTGTACTCCCTCCGTCTCAAAATAAATGTCTCGAGCTTAGTACAATTTTATACTAAAGTTGATACAAAGTTGAGGCACTCATTTTGAGACCGAGGGAGTAGTGATTAATTAGTGTTTAGTACTATCACATGCTACCAAAAATGAATAGTTTTCACGGTCTTAACAACGTTTTCATTCTACCGACGCTCCATTCCCCGCAAACTAGTGGCTCAAACAAGCTGCCAAACGCACATGCCTATTCAATTGGCTTTTACATGCATGCACGTGAGACTGATGACTATGGGCACATGCATGCATCTTCCTTCTTTTAGCTCCTTCAACGCATATCGTTTTAGGAGATACGGCTACTGAAGCTTGCAGCATCTGAGCATATCCCTCCATGCATACTCACAAGTCAAAGGCTGCTAGCCTGCTACATGCTCACAGCTCACAGACTGACCACTAGCGTTGGTCATGCCCGCCTACCCAGTTTGACGGACACACCCCACTTTGGTCTCTCTATAAAAGATACTTTGAACTAGGTCATCAAACACAAAGAGACGACACCACACACTCAATCTCCTGAACATAGCGGCAATAGCTCATAGACAAACAGCCTTAGTCCCTCCATGCCCTCCTGAGTCATTCCCACTGGTGACCCCGCACTAGCC
>NC_041390.1:605117737-605120253 GCF_002162155.2 Triticum dicoccoides | reverse complement strand
ACACACCCGCGCTCCGTGGCTTCTGGCGTGGGAAGTGGGAAGGGGATGTCGAGCGACGGCAGCGAACTGGCTCCTCGACTCGCACTAGCACTAGCAGAGACATGCACTCCTCGGTTACTGGGGACGGCATGGACAATGCAACATGCTCTATCTCCGGGTTTTAAGCCACATTATATGTCCACGACTATCGTTATCCTTGTGGGTGTCGTAGTCAGTGGGGCATCGTGGTTTGTAGGTCGACGAGCTTGGTGTGCATGCATGCACCAGTGAAAAATGCTTGCTTGTCTGGGTATTAGACGTGGCAAAGCTATAGCTACCCCCTTTCGCATGTTCTACGACTTTGGCGCGCGTCCTGTCAACTAAATAACAAGTTGTGAACGCTTGCATCAAAGTCAAAACAGAGAGTCAGGGATAGTTTGTATCCTTGTAAATCGTGCACAAGCATCCATAGGGTGAAGAATTGGCGGATGTGAGAACAGGAGATGACGATTTTGTGGCTAATCTGAAATATCCAAGCATTTGCATTGAGGGCCTCCCTTGCTTTCCAAAAAAAAAATCCCTTTGAGGCATCAAAGAATAGAAGAGCAATATACTATCTTTGTAAACGGAAAAGTGTCGTAGGCCATGGATGTAGCAGATCGCCAATGTTTTGTAAACGGAAAAGAGTGCATTGGACATATAAAGACTGCTGGCGTCATGAGTGGAAAAGTGCATGATGGCATAATGGCAAGTCCCTCCCGTGTGGTAGCCGGTTAAGGTGATACTACCTTATAAGAGAGTGCTATCCCATGTAAAGAAAATGGAAAATCTTTCTTGTTCTAAAAACACGTGGTATCATTATCCGTGATGGGCCTCAGTACAAGTAGCATGGTTCTCCAACTAGCAATATAATGTATTTCTTGCATATTTCTTCAATATTACATGAGAAAGAACATCTCAAGCATTACTGTGAATGAAAGTCAGACATTTTCAGAATACGAGTAGTTTGTCAGTGTCATTCACACAATTAAAAAGACATCTCAAACATTCCAAAATTCAACAGAAATCGCACGTATATTTCTCCTGCTACTAGCAAGCTATGAAAACAACACATATCTACAAGGTTGATTCACATCATCTAAAGCATCTGCTGCTGCTAATAGCACGTAGTCAGAGAACTAATTAGCACGAGCTGTACTAGGTGAGGCGTACATGCATCTGAGAAGAAGCAAATTTACATATTCATGCACAATTACTCAACTGCAGTGTTTAGCAATTTTCTAGCTAGGGAGGGAGAAGAAAAATTCTCAAAAAAAAGAGCACACGCAACATAGGGTGGCTCCAAAGGCCCAACCAAACCCTGGTCAAGAGCCTCTGCATCTGACATCCCCTCGTCGCCACTGTTGGCGGCCTTTTAAAAGAATAATACATCATTGGTTAAGAAGCCACTTCTAGAAAGTCCTGCACATTGCCGAAAAAGCATGAGAAACTTATAGTACCTCCTAATTGTCCAAATAAATAAGATACTACCGGAAATTTCTCCAAGAAATTCTCCTATTTTTCTTGGTGGACAGCTTGTGATAGTAGTGGAAGTCTCTTGTTCATGGTAACTAAACAATTCCTTCCGACAACCAGAAAATGTCTCCTAACAAGTAACACAAAGGAAAATTAGCATATAAGATAAAAATTGAACAAAAAAGATGGAAGAAACTAACAATGAAGCGGAAAGCTTTGATGGAAGTTAACAACAACCTTCAGTGGACACCCATGAACCCTAATGTTCAGATAGTCATTTACTAAGTAGTTCAGTGCTCTCCTTTCAATCTGAGAACTATCCAGACTCAAGTCATATTTTGCATATTTTGCACATACCACCTAAAAAAACATAGGAAACTATGTGTAGTAATTACACAAAAACACCCAAACAGGTTGTAAGGTTAAAGACCGTACAGGTTGAAGGAACAATAAGCTCAAGAGGACCCATAATTTGGTGGTAATGGAATTACAACTCTTTTTTAAGTACAAAACTCTAAAATGAAATCTGTGCAAATCATTACAAATGCCACGCTCTGGTCTCTCTCTCTCTCTTTATCTTGACCATGATGATTTTCCATTGACCATACAATTGGAAAAAGTACTAGACAACATAAAGAAGACGAAAATTAACACCTACCTGAATCCATCATCGTAGTCGAAGCGTTGACGAGGCAGCCAGCTTGCACTGATCCAGCTACACGGCGACGACGTCGGGCTGGGGCAGGCTGGCCATTGGGCTCAGGGCAGGCTCCACGTAGGGCCCGACGTAGATGAGGCGATGATGTCCTCCACGGCGGCTCGTTGATGGCCGTCGGATGGGGGCTCGGTCCTAACTGTAGTCATCCACCCAAGATCTCGCGAGAGAGGGATGGACTAGCCGTGGAGCGCCACGGCAGTGTGGACGGCAAGCAGAAGCAGGGACGCAGAGGACATCCTCACCTCACATCATCGGGGTGCGTCTGGCGGGGGTGTCGCGCGGCGGGGAGGGAGGAGGTGGCGCG
>NC_041390.1:605097614-605117071 GCF_002162155.2 Triticum dicoccoides | reverse complement strand
GTGTGTGTGTGTGTGTGTGTGTGTGTGTGTGTGTGTGTATAAGTTAGATATGTACTCCCTCCGTCCCAAAATTCTTGTTTTAGATTTGTCCAGATACGGATGTATCTAATACTTCATATCTCTCAGTTTACAGGGCATGCGCGTACCCCTAGGTCGTCAATTTAACCAACCTTATACAAGTCATATATTACAAAAAATATATCAATATAAACTTCAGATGTTCTATTTTTAAACCGTATAATTTTTGTGTTATATAGTTTACATTAGGGTGATAAAATTGATAACCTAGGTATACGCGCAGGACTTGTAAACTGAAACGAAGGATACCAAAACATGACTTGATACATCCGTATTTAGACAATCTAAGACGAGAATTTTGGGACGGAGGGAGTATTTTGTAAGCCAGTGGACAAGATAATTATAGTTATCTAGTTTCCTACTCCCTCAATTCCATAATTCTTGTCGTGGGTTTAGTTCAAATTTGGACTGAAACCATGACAAGAATTATGAAACGGGGGGAGTAAATATTTGCAATATCTAACTTGTTGTATTAGTATGATTTCATGTTCGTTTCTTTTGCAGCTTCGCCATCCTAAGATTTTTTTCAAGCTCGGGCACTGCATATGGTCTAGGTCAACCCTCCTGTCTTTATCTATTAGTCTCGTTGATTTCAGACTTTGACACCCTACATTCATGTTTTCTCCTTCCAAGCGTGTTTGACACTCTCCTGTCTTTATCTATCAGTAGTCTCATAAATTTCAGACTTTGAGACCCTCCATTCATTTCCCCCCTTCCTAAGAGATAATAAGAGCACGGTTTCTGTTGGAAGGACAGAAAATTCCGGCGAGTGTTTGTCTATCCAATCCCAAGCTGATATGCGTGCTACATTATCCACTCACTGCAGTGGAATTGCTCCGAACAGCAATACACCTCAGCTATATCTGTGTGCTATTTTCTTCCCTAGACACAAAAGGTGTAAGGAGACAGCACAATGAATGTGCACCATATTCCCATCTTCTTCCTCCTACTCTTGAGTTCGTTCTGCAAATCCGATGATCAGCTCACACGGGCAAAACCGCTCACCCACGGCGACACACTCATCTCCAAGAGCGGGAACTTTGCTCTCGGCTTCTTCTCCACAACCAGCTCCAACAAGAGTTTTTACCTTGGCATATGGTACCACAGCATCCCTGGCCCACGCACCGTTGTGTGGGTCGCCAATCGAGACAACGCAATCACCACCCCTTCATCTACGATGCTCTCCATCACCACCAGTTCTGATCTGGTGTTGTCTGACTCCAAAGGCCACGCTATTTGGAGGGCTACAAGCAGTATCACCACAGGAGGGGCGGAAGCTTACGCTTTGCTACTCAACTCAGGGAATTTCGTCCTCCGATTGCCAAACTCCACGGACGTGTGGCAGAGCTTTGATCACCCGACGGACACACTACTTCCAACGATGAAACTTTTATTGAGCTACAAGGCCCATGCCGTCGAGCGGCTCATTGCTTGGAAGGGTCCGGACCAAAGTTTTAGATAGCGCGCTAAGCCTCTTAGCGTCGGCCTGACCAAGAGCTATGAAACGCTATAGCGCAGCTATAGCGTGCTAAGCCCCATTTAGCGTTTCAGTATAAATCAATAAAAAATGAAAAAATAAACATAGAATCAGTCATCAACTTGACATATATATACTTGAAAATGGACATATATCAACTACCATACAGTCAAGTTAATAGAAAAATGATACTGTATTATGTAGTTCCTACCATACTCATGCAAACAGCCACATAACATAGTATTATGTAGTTCCTACCATACATAATAAGGACATATATCAGGAGATGGTTCAATTCATTACATAACAGAGCAAAGTTTGGCATAGCAACTAGCAACATACCACCAGCACACTTTGAATAACAAAAATGGTACATAAACAACATGAGATGGTCCTGAAGAGTACATAAACAACATACCAACTGCCAATGCTTCTTGTTCACATCTGGAAGAGTGCAATACTTCCACGCAGGGTCATCCGAATCAACTTGAGGGAGTGCAGGTGCTGCTACTGAGGCAGTGCTTGAGCCACCAACACCTATGCAGATTAAGGCAATCCAAAGTACGTGATAGAAAAATGTACATCAGTAGCAAATAAACTTTCAATGTATCTGTATTCTGTATATAACTGAAAACTTCAGCAGATTCCTATAGTAGTACAAGCATCCACAAGAAGAGATAACAAAGGATAGATGAGCTTACCTGCTGACGGGATTTGCTGGCTCATGGTCGCCTGGTGGACACCGTCGCCGCGGGGTGCTCCGTCGCCTTGTGGATGCGGTCGTCGCCGTCAGCAGAGGAAGTGGCCAGGAGGGAGCAGCCGAGAGGAAACGTCCGGGAGCTGCGTCGCCTGGTGGAAGGAATACCCCGTCGCTGGGAGGGAGTGGCGAGGAAGGTCAGTCGCCGGAGTGGCAGCTCGAGGCCGTCGCCATGGTTGGTCGTTGGTCGGCCGCCGCCATGGTTCCTGTTTGAGATGAGGACGGGAGTGGGGATAGGGTTTCGCTCGAGAGGAGGGTTGGGGGCATAGTATTCGCTATTGGTAGGCTTGGGCTTTAGCCCGCGTAGCGATTTCATTTTGGGCCGAAAATTTTAGGTCAGAGACGCGGGACGCTAACGCTAGAGGCCCAATTTTCAGCGCTAAATGACATCTAGCGCGCTATTAGCACGCTAACTCTTGTATGTGAAATCGAGCTTCGCGTAGCGCACCACAGTCAGGATGCGTGTAGCGCCGCTATAGCGCGCTATCTAAAACTTTGGTCCGGACACTACTAGGAAAACGGCTATAGATGAAATGGACACTAATGGCGCATCACGTGTGTGGTGCGCCATTAGAATATAGCAATGGCGCACCACATACAGGTACGCCACCTGGTGTGCGATGCGCCATTAGAAGTTTTGAAAAAAAACAAAATTTGTTACTAATGGCGCACCGTGGGTGTGGTGCGCCATTACTAGTTGACATAGTAATGGCGCACCACACCCACGATGCGCCATTAGAAGTTTTGAAAAAAAAGAAAAAAAAATTTGTTAGTAATGGCGCACCAGTGGACAGTGCGCCATTACTAGTTTTTAACTAGTAATGGCGCATTGTCCACTGGTGCGCCATTACTAAGTTTTTTTCAAAAAAAATTCAAAAAAAAATTCAAATTTTTTTATATTTTTTTTCAAAACTAGTAATGGCGCACCGTGGGTGTGGTGCGCCATTACTAGTTTAACTACCAATGGCGCACCACCCCACGGTGCGTCATTACTAGTTTGCCCGGCTTCCACCGAATGCACCCCCCTCCCCCCTGACCGCTTTTTCAGTTTTAAAAAAATAAAAAAATGATAAAAATGTCAAAAAAATAAAAGAAAATAAGTTTGCCATGTGATATGTGGTCTAGTTGTTGGGAAAATTTACAAATATAAATTTCGACTTTATTTGCAAAATCTATCTGGAAATTTGTAAAATGGGCATAACTTTTGCATACGAACTCGGATTAAAAAGTTTTATATATGAAAAATCATCTACTCGAAAAGTTATATCTGAATTTAACAGGGGGCCGCTAAACATTTTTAAAATCCCCAAAAACCTAACACAAAAAAAGTTACGGGGCTTTTAAGATCTAGAGGCAAAAAAATTCAAAAAAAAAAGGTTTTGAAATTGTTACTAATGGCGCATTTCTGTGTGGTGCGTCATTAATATACCAAATACTAATGGCGCACTGTGGGTCTGGTGCGCCATTAGAATACCAGATTCTAATGGCGTGATGCTAGTGGCGCACCAGTAGTACGCCATTAGTAGCGAAAATAGATGCGCCACTAGCAGCCCTTTTTCTAATAGTGGGATGACCCGTCCTCTGGGGATTTTCTCATGCGGTGGCGACCCTAGCTCGCCGACCCTTCAGAGGCTAATATGGCATGGGACCACGCCATATTCTCGCAGCAATTTGGTTAATGGCGTGTCGGTGTCCGGCGGCACATACCTCAGCAACGCCAGCTCCATTGTGTATGAAACAAACATCAAGCTGGGCGATGAGTTCTACTATATGTTCACTGTCTCTGATGGTTTACCGTTCACGCGTTTGACGCTTGACTACACAGGCGCGCTGAAGTCTCTAAATTGGAACAGACACTCCTCATCATGGACAGTCCTGTTTGAGAGGCCCAAAGCTGCTTGCGACGTCTATGCCTCATGTGGCCCATTCAGCTATTGCGACCTCACTAGTACTGTCCCGGCATGCAAATGCTTCGATGGGTTTGAGCCTGACAGTCTTAACTTTTCAAGCGGTTGTCGGCGAACAGAGGACCTGAATTGTGGCAAGCAAAGTCAGTTCATAACTTTGTCTGGGATGAAGGTCCCTGACAAGTTCTTACATTTAAAGAACAGAAGCTTCGATGAGTGTGCCGCCGAGTGCAGCAACAACTGCTCATGTACGGCGTATGCTTACGCCAATTTGAGCAGTGGTGGTGCTAACGATGACCCGACAAGGTGCTTGGTTTGGACAAGGGAGCTTATCGACACAGGAAAGTCGACTAACTCTGGCGAGAACCTGTACCTTCGCCTTGCTGAGTCTCCTGGTATGCACTGTCCCATTGCCTTGTGAATAGCTAAAAATTTACAACTTCCTCATCTAAATTGTCATATTTTTGCGAACCGAAAGGGAGTAAGAATGTAAGATGGTCGATGGATTTGATAAAAAAAACAGAACATTCCTTCCTTTTAACATCATCTTACAAATACAAAAGATATGTTTCCCAATTACTAAGGTAAGCCATACAACTTCCCCTCTTCACTTTCAAGTGCGTTGAGAATTGTTTT
Organism: Triticum dicoccoides; assembly: GCF_002162155.2. Classification (NCBI taxonomy): domain Eukaryota; kingdom Viridiplantae; phylum Streptophyta; class Magnoliopsida; order Poales; family Poaceae; genus Triticum; species Triticum dicoccoides. The sequence continues at coordinate 605,112,216 of NC_041390.1, read as the reverse complement.
CAGTCCATGTTGTAGCAATTATCCAATAGAGAGAGTTACTATTTTTCTCGCATTGACAATGGCCAAACAATTATTGAGTTTTGGAATAAGCATATTGCAAGATCAAATACTTTTCTAGGTGATCAGATCTTTGATTTACCACAAGCACTGATAGTTCAGGCACTGAAATTACCATAGTATACGTACTTAATTAGCTTGACAGATCCGACATGGTATGGTTGTGCAAGTGAGTCCTGAACTTCTGGTTGGTTGCATTTCTACAGTTGACAACAGCAGTCCACTAAAGGTTTTACTCCCGATTATAGCATTACTGTTGTTGCTGACATGCATTGTCCTCATCTGGACTTACAAATTCAGAGGTAAGATGTCCTCTCTTTTTTGACATATTGTATGAACATTAATGCAAGAGTTAAGGAAAAAAATGGATGTCTTTACCAGCAGGAAAATGGCGAAGGAAGGAAAACCAGAAGAAACTAATGCGAGAATACTTTAGCACATCCGATGAACTCGAAGGCAAAAGTACAGAATTTCCATTTATTAGCTACAAAGAGATCCTTTCAGCAACAAATTTCTTCGCTGATTCAAACTTGCTTGGACGGGGAGATTTTGGCAAAGTTTACAAGGTAATATAAAGTGCTATTTACAGTAGTTTTGGGTTAAAAATGAAACATGCCTAATTTACCCTTCAACAGTTGTCTATCTAACTCTAGAAAAGAGCTTTGAGTCTCAAATCATGATCGGGATGATGTGCCATATATGGGGAGAAGTTGAGAACTTCCGCATTTAGTTGTTGTTGTTCTGACTGAAGCCTTTTGCTTCCCCAGTTGTTAATACATCTCAAAATGGATGCCAAGCAACTTATTTAGTTGTTGTTGTTGTTTACTTGGCATCCATATATGGGGAGAAGTTGAGAACTTATGCATTTAGTCCATGTCCAAAATTGGCGTGCTTTAAAATGAGTTGCCCATTTGCACTAGTTTTGATATTTTAGGGTATACAAGGAGAATACTTCATTGTGTGAAAGGCATTGTGCAGTTGAAAAAGTTAGCTTCCAAGTGTTACTCGACTAAAAAATATGCGCTCTTATAGGGCACAATGGAAGGTGGATATGAGGTTGCTGTGAAAAGGCTTAGTCAGGGTTCTGGTCAAGGTATTGTGGAGTTCAAAAATGAAGTAGTTCTAATTGCGAAACTGCAGCACAAAAACCTAGTCAGACTTCATGGGTGTTGCATTCAGGAAGATGAGAAGTTACTGATCTATGAATACTTACCTAACAAAAGTTTGGATGCCTTCCTTTTTGGTACGTTTTAGTATGTTGACCTTATGTTGCTTAATTCTTACATTAGCCGGAGTTATACTCATGATGGCTAGATTTGTTTCATATTTGATCAAGATGTTGCACAAAAACACATGCTTGACTGGTCGACACGGTTCAAAATAGTTAAAGGAATAGCAAGAGGTCTTCTTTATCTCCATCAAGATTCAAGATTAACAATAATTCACAGAGATCTCAAAGCAAGCAACATCTTGTTGGACGCAGAAATGACTCCCAAAATTTCAGATTTTGGTATGGCACGAATATTTGGTGCAAACCAGAATCATGCAAACACTACTAGGGTTGTCGGGACATAGTAAGTAACTAGTGAATTAACAAATCCTTAACATTGTACTCTCCATGGCTTAATACAATTTAGTTCATACATTCCTTTCTGACTTGTTGAATGTCTTAAATAGTGGTTACATGTCACCTGAATATGCGATGGGAGGTGCATTTTCTGTTAAAACAGACACATATAGCTTTGGTGTTCTTCTCTTGGAGATTGTTAGTGGCCTGAAGATCAGTTCACTTGAGCTCAAAACAAATTTTTGCAGCCTTATATAACCCCACCCCCCACCCCCCAACCCCACACACACTGCAAGGGCCCCAACCTCATAAACTACTACTCCCTCCGTCCCAAAATAAAACTAAGACACTTATTTTGGGATGGAGGGAGTACTTGTTAACTTCATCGTCACTTCATTTTCTTGGTCAGGCGTGGAGACTATGGGAAGTTGGAGAAGCAACTGAACTAGTGGACTCTTCTATTGTCGTTAATTGCTCACTTCATGAAGTTCTACGGTGTGTTCATATCGGACTCTTGTGTGTTCAAGACCATCCCAACGATAGGCCACTAATGTCATCGGTTATGCTTATGCTGGAGAATGGAAACACGCTTCTTCCAACTCCAAAGCAACCCGCCTATTTTGCTCTAAGTAATCGTGAAGGTCAAGAAGCAACAGATAACATGGAGAACTCTATAAATGCAATTAGCATCACAGCCTTGGAGGGTCGTTAAATGTTGTATAACTTTGTGTGTGCATATATTAGTATACTCTCCTTGTGAACTAAACTTTGCATAAGCCGATTGTGTAGAATACTCGATGTAATTTTTATTATATTTGTGGTGCTTTGTACTACTTCTTAAGTACCTGAGTGTTTTTTGGCAAAAAAAAGTGATGGCCTTCCTTCAGGAGTTGCAAGTGGTCTAGAATTGGTACAGGAGAAAGAAACCAAAGCTGCAGAGAGCCAGGGACCAAGAAGAACTCAGGGGCGACCTCTGAACTTGATGAGTAACTCAGCTCGATCAGGCAAGCATGGGGCCTAAGTTATCGGGACTTTGAAGAGCACAAGCGATGAACGCCGGGCGCATGGTTCAATAGCTCACCCTGAGATCATTTGTGCGCCATCGAATCGAACTTTGTGCAATTAGCTACCTCGTTTGATCTAAATCCCAACGCCAAAGTGAGTGATCACAGACTGTACATCACAAACTGAAGGAGAAGCAGAGCAGAGTCTACAGCAATCCTTCATTCCTAGTAGATCACAAATTGTACATCAACCGAGCAGGAACACAAACAAATACTAGCAAGCATCAGATTCACAAAAACGACGAAAGAATCAATCAACAGGCAGCAATCAAGTCAACCACACAGCGGTCCTCTACTCTCTACACTCACTGACGCCATCCATGGCGATCGAACGCATGAAACGGCCGTCGCTGATCAGGTGTTCCCGCCCATCGGTGCCGGCTTGTCGCCTCGGTGCGCCTTGTTGTATGCCCGGTGGCGCCGCTCCCTGGCGTAGATCACCCAGAAGATGAGGGACAGCATCACGGCCGACGACACCAGCACCAGCCCGATGTACACCCACCTGCTGTACCGCTCCAGCCCCGGGCAGTAGTTCTGGCTGATGTTGCTGAAGGTGTCGCGCACGAAGGTGCAGTCCTGCAGCTGCACCAGGAACGGCCCATACTGGTACAGCCCCAGGCTCACATTCAGGCCCGCCGCCATCTGCCCGAAGATCCGAGGGGTCAGCCGGCCCACTGTTGTGCAGACCTCAGTCCCTGACACCACCCTCGTCTGGCACTCGAAGCTCCTGAAGACCTGCATTCAGCGGCACGGGCAGACAAACCATTACCAGTGTTGTTCAGAGTTTCACCAAAATGATGTGATCTCAAAGTGCAACTGGCAGCCACAAACTATTCGATTACCTGGGTTGCATTGTCCAAGGTGACCTCTCCGCGGGCGCAGGTGCGCTTGCTCAGATTGGGTCCAAACGGGTTGCAGAGTGTGGGTATCAGTGGCCCTGACTGGTTGTAGTAAAAGGGAGTGGCCGCCGGAGGAAAGTTTCGGTTTGACACATTGGAGAGCACCTGGTTCACCAGATTCACTAGTTGTGATGTGACTTCCTTGGTTCGTGTCAGGGTCTCGTTCGCCGTAGCCGGTTCAACACAGGGGATAATGTCATCCAGAGCAGTGTGTTCTGTTGGATGAGCGACCCACTCGTCCATTGAAACACAGGTGTCACCAACAACACTGTCATGACAGAAAAGGTGACAAATAGACAGAATAAGACAACTCGTTCATCATAGCATAAGAGTCGTTATCACAAAGTAAGCAAGCACTAGAGCACCAGTGAATGGACCAAAACAAACATACCATGTAACAGTACCTACTTAGTAGTACAGAAAACACGAAATCTTGTTCTACATGCATGAAGCTACATCAAATGCCCCATTTTTTCGCAGTTTTTACCGAGAGTTACATGTTTTCAAACATGATTCTGTACAGGTTTTGCAACAGAAAGGAACAACTTGAAACAAAGCTACTCCCTCCGTTCCTAAATATAAGATGTTTTGGAAGTTCAAAGGGGGGGTATAAAAGATGTTCACAGAATATATGTTCCCATGCCAGAGATATCACCAGGGGCCAAAGTCAGTGGTCCATGTAGCAAAGGAAAAATAATTGTAATTAACTCGACACATAACTTCAAAACAAAATAAAGTACACCATAGCAACCAGCTATCGCTACTATCACTAAATGGATTTTGTTCTCAAACTAACCCCTTCCGACTTCGTAGATCCCAGTTTATCCTAAAAGAGAGGAATGATGATGATGGTAGACAGATGGGTTTACGGTCTGTACTTGTCAATGGTGAGTGCTGACAGCATGGATTTGAAGGAACCAGAGAACACAGTACAAAAGTGAGTGGAGTAAGAACAAAGAAATTATTTGGTAGTTGGGGCTTCAGAGTCCAATTAACCAGCAATAACAAGGAAAAACGCCAGGATGAAAATATATTGTCATTTTCGATGCATATAGTTGCAAGATAGATATAGACTGTTGATGATTTGATGCAGGTGCTACATCATGTGCTGTCACAACATGCCCCAACCATGATCTGGCCTTACACTGAAATAGGCATGGCACCAAAACCAAATAATGGGCACTAATCTGTAAAAGACTCTTTAACTTCACAATATAACTATATATTAGCTGGCTATCTACCATTTGATTACAAAGATTAGTTAAACCTGGCTGTAGCTTACGTAGAAACTTATAGAAACACTTCAAACAACAGTTCTTTGTGCACATTAACACTAACAAAAACTTCTACTGAGTGTTCTTCTATATGCATATTAACACTTCATAAAAAAAATGTGCATATTAATACTACAGAAATTTTTTACTGAGTGCGAAGATTGCAAAAGGGTGGAGTACATACTTGTGCAGAAGAAGGAATACACCACACAGGATAAAGGTCCCGGTGACTAGTATCCATCCAACAACCACCAAACTGCATAAAAATTGAATAAATGAGCAATATGCATGGTTTATCACAAAGAAAGGGGAATTCAAGCATGTTAGCATAAACAAAGGTCTGAACTTACATGTTGACAAGGAATTGCAGCCCGAGGATGGATAACACTGGTAAAATCAAACCATCAGCATGTTAGCATAAAATGGACTTAGTTTTGTTCAGAAATGCATACAGTTACATTCATTTTTTAACCAATGTAAAAAATCATAAGCACTTACGGAAGCCAATAAATGCCAGAAGAAGCATTACTGCTGCAATGATAATCAAAGCTAGCCGCCTGAAATGAAATTTGTCAATCATGTGCATGATAACCAGCCCCTGTCATATTGCATCATTAATTAAGAGGAAATTGTGATGACAAGGAAAAATGATACTTACACTTACTTACTTACATACTTACGAAACCTTTTATCCCAAACAAGTTGGGGTAGGCTAGATATGAAACCCTTTCACGAGGACTTCCCAGGAGGTCACCCATCCTAGTACTACTCTCGCCCAAATGGGTTTCATACCCAAAAGACTGGCTAGTTTTTACGTTGGCTCGCCAAGCCTATCACAACCCTTAGATATGAAACCCTTTCACGAGGACTTCCTAGGAGGTCACCCATCCTAGTACTATTCTCGCTCAAATGGGTTTCATACCTATGGGACTGGCTAGTTTTTACGTTGGCTCGCCAAGCCTATCACAACCCTCCTCCTTTACCCGGGCTTGGGACCGGCTATGCCTAGAAGACATATGCTAGAAAAATGATACTTACACTTGATTCAGCAATTTTTGGATCTTCACAGAATTTTCAGATGTTCTAGTAGAAAGATCGGTAGCTGATGTGTTCAATTTTGCCTGAATTTCATTGATCTCACCCATCACATTTGGAGGAAGTAAGAACTGTCCTATGTCAACCTTCTTTGCAGCGGATAGACTATCCGAGAGGTTCCTAAGGTTTTCAACAGTGAAATCCGCCTGGTCGACGACGAAATCCAAGGTGGTCGTTGTGCTTGCATGGAATTTGCCCTGGCCAACATACAGCACAACACTTCCAGCACTGGTAGCATTGACGGGATGGAACTAGTTTAGCAAACGCAATTCAAAAATATGCCGATGCAAGAAACATGGAACAACCCGGCTTTACAAGTGTGAGTACTTACATTGCCGCGCAAGTGAATAATATCAGGAGTATCAGTGAAAGGGCATATGCTATTCTGGAGTAGTTGTAACTGTGGTGCGGGCAGCAGCAATGGTGGCAGGAAATCCCCAGCATAAGAAGGAAGAACAGCACAAACCACAGCAAGGCCACGACGAACAAGGGATACGCTGTGTATCCAACAGACTGAAACAAAAGAATCAGGGGACAATAATATTGTTACTATCCAAGCAACAGACCTAAGCAGATAACAGAGATGCACGCTTAGTTTTCAAACAGACTTACAGCCCAGTAGTGAACTTCGCTGATATTCCAACCTCCTTCATATCTGTTGAACGCATTCAGAGGGTCCTTTCGAAATGTTCGATGTTCCGCCAACACAAAGGAGCTGTTGGTAGTGACATTTATGTCAGCAGGAGCTTCAGCAACTGATCTTCTCACCACCAAGCCATGCGTATCTGATTTTTTCCAATGAGAGTTTCTTGTTACAACCAGGAAACATAGGTAAATCACATGATAATATTACTATATCCCAGCACATAGGCATACTCCATGCTGGTGTGATAATATATACTCCCTCTGTAACTTTTTAGAAGACGTTTTTAGAGTCCATGAAACTGTCAAAAATCGTCTTAAATTAAGTTACAGAATAACTTGAACAAAAAAGGAAGCTGTGGGTGCAGATCTTCAAATTACCAAACAGACTTGAAACTCACAGATCGAAGCTAGAAGAAATTTTGTGGGGAATTAAGCCTCATATAATGGAGAACTATACTACTAAATGATTGGGAAAACAACTCCAGGAACATTAGTACATCACTCGGATGCCTGAAGGCAACCTACTGAAAACCACCTGTGGATAAAGCAAGAGTGGAGATGGGGATGAGTCACGCATCCAAAGGGACGGAAGACTGGACCAGAAATGAGAAATCCATTTGAGGTACGGAAAGAATTTGAGAGCGGCATTCCTGAAACCCAGCTACAGGAACTTGGAAAAAATGTCTCGCTAAAAAGAGGATGAAATAATTGGTGTGCCGTCACAAGAACGCAGGAGACCGAAATTCGTGAGGCTGCCAAGATGCCAACACCATTCTGAAAATCTTCATACTGAAAATAGGCAGCGGCGTGACATAAACATATTAGCAAAATTCAGATATTTTTCTATTTTTTACAGAGAGATACAGATTCATCGAGAGCAAGAGCCTGAATCCAGAAATCAAGACGTCGGTAGCACAACACGTGATTCTTTTTTCAGATAAAAATTGAGGGGAGAAAAAGAAGAGGACAAGAAACAGATGCGCGGAAACCTGAGGACCACAGAGCAGTAAAAAAATTGGGGGCCGAGTATTTCCGCATCAACAATCCGACTTGGTAGAATAATAATGCCCGGAAATCGCACAGAGATATTCTAACGAACACGCATGACAAAAGCAACCGCTACTCGCGCATGAATCGTCAACACGGCCAGCAATCTCCGCGACAAATCAGGCAACGGAAACAAGAAACAACGGGGAGAAGTAACCTTGGCCGGAGTGGAGCGCCCGGTGGGGCTCGCGGGGAGCGCGGTGCGTCCCGGCGGCGCAGAAGGAGAGCGCGACGAGGAGCAGCAGCGCGACGCGCACGAGGCGCGCGGGCAATGCCATGGCAGAGCCGAGCAGGTCACCCTCCTCCGTCCTCCCTCTGCCGCCAAGCAAGATCGATTCGGCACACACGGAGAGGAGATGGGAACAAGGGGAGGGCTTCAGGCGGAACAAGAAAGGGACGGGCTTTGCGATGAAGACAGACAGGGGGAGATTTATCCGGCCTCGCCTCGCTGTTCTTCTTCGCGGTTTCGGGTGCGATTCCGATGGATTTCTCGTGGAAATGGGAGGGAGCGGGGTTAAAGATGGGGGATTTGGCTTTTGCGGCAGACAGGGAGAGACTCTCCTCCTCCTCTTCCTCACTCCTGGGCCGCCGCATATGTGGTGGTCTGTGGCTCGGCGTGTGTCACTGCGGCGCGTCTTGTGTTCTTCCCAAACTGCCCACGGGGAACTGTTCGGTGACTGTTGGGATGGGGAAGTTACCGTCGTGCCCCTCGGTTGTCAAGGCACAGTGAGAACGCACGGACGCGAGCATGTTATTTGGTTAACAAATAAGTAAAAATTGGTGTGGGAGTAAGGCATCTCCAATGCTAACCCCCAAATCAGAAGTCATGTCCGTACATGGACCGGTAGAGACCAGTCCGTAGATACTGATAATACGAGAGGTTCTCAACCATCCAAGTGTAGAAGCAAATGTCTAGAGACATTTCGAACGGAATTTAATGAATTTAATGAAAATAAACAAATTTAATGCAAAATTACACGAACCAGACGAATCTCATTGAAATTTTGATAGTGTTTACATAATAACGGATGATTTACATCTAAAACGGAGCACAAACATTATATTTTCTATATATTTGGACTAAGTGGTATTTTAACCTATTCTAAATGACTGCATGCGCATGTTCCCCATGTCTGATAGCGCGACGGCTGGCCATGATCCCCAGAAAATGATAAGCGGCTAATTGGGCGACGATGATAAGCACGTCAAGCTTAACTTCAACGGGAGGGGAGGAGTGGTGGCCTTCGTGGGACCCAAACGCTAGCGGCCTCCCATGTTCTATTCTTCCTCGTTGTCGACGGCGCCCGCTGACGTGTCGGCTTCGTCGTGGTGGTGGCAGGGCGCGGCTGACGCGGAGCTGGCGACGTCATCCTCGTCCTTGTCGTAAACTTCATTCGCTGCCTCGTCGATCTCCTTGATGGCGGCTTCTATCTCCGCCTAAAGGACGCGGTGCCGCCGGTGCTCATGGCAGATGTCGTGGGCGGAGCGGTAGGATAGGAGGAGCGCCTCCTGGTCGTCCACATTCACGTCCACTGCAATGCCCCTGCCGGTGGCGAGTTAATCCTCTGCGGTCGGTGCTCGTCAAGGAGGCAGAGGTTCTAGGCCTAGTCGGTTTGGGCCTACTGGAACGCGGCCTCCCGCTCTTCCAACACAATGTCGGTGTAGCGAGATCTTGTGCCTCGCCCATGGTGATGCCGGCATGGGCCGACGATGACAGTGGCGCCAGCTCATTGTTCGTAGCCTCATCCATTGGCCAGTCTGCATCGCTGGCCTCCGGAGAGCTCGTCCGTCTACCTGCTTGCCAACTGGTTGCAATGGCGATGATCTCCTTCTGCTTGGACTGGAGCTTGTCCCACAGGGATTTGGAGGTCGAGGAGGCCATGGCGGGTGTGGTGCCGAAAGGAGATAGGGAGCGGAGGAGGTTGGATGTGGTTGTTGACAGGCCTGCAATTTAAATAGCGGGTGGATGGCAGGCCAAGCGGCAAGATGGTTAATGGTGGGCAACATACAGACGAAGGAGTAGCGTCGGAGTAGGTTCCTTGGCAACTGCGCATGTTTAATGGAGGGAAACGAACTGGCGGATGTCGTTTGAACGCACTAGGAAGTGGCGCGCGGTGATACTCTCGATGCGCCACTTCAGTGACCGAGCGGCGTGGGAGGTCGCGTCCGCTTTGGGCCTGAATGCGGCGTTGATGCTCTAGAGCGACACTGACCACTTCGGGCGGGAAAGGACGCGGGGCGAGGGAGCTGATTTTTGGTTGAAACAGGTTGGCATGCATGACTGCGGTCCGGACACCCACAAAGTACCCCCAGTTTGCTTTCGGTTTGCGGGGAAAAAGGACGCTCGGACCAGCCAGCAGACGGATATAGGACCACATTGGATGGCAAAACACGTCCGGGCTGCGTAGTCTAGACAGATTAGGGCGGGGTTGAGGGTCCATGTAGCTTCCCTTGTTATGGACCTATTCGGTAGCTTCCCTTGCTATGGACCTTTTCGGTAGCTTCCCTCATTATGGACTTTTCCGGTTGCTCTGGCCCTTCCGACGGTGGTGGCGACGAAGTCTTCCTTGGTGGCGTGTCGTTGGTGGTGGTGACGGTGCGTGTTAGATCCCCTCGAATCTCTCCATTTCGACGTTGTTGCCTGTAGTGGCGTCGATGACATGTTTTCTTGTTGTCTAGGTTTTGAAGGGTTGGTTCACGCAGCGACGGCGACAACTTTCCTTTGTAGTTTGGACTCAGCCATTATCTTCGCCATGTAGATACAACTTCTAATGTTGGCATGAGGCTCGTGAGAAATAATTGGGCTTTGACTCTTGGATCCGCAACTCTTCCATCGACTAGCGGCGACCATTTCTTTCCCAGGGTCTTTGTCGGCCCATGGCCTTGATGACTTCCGGTCCGTGATTAGCAACTACAGGATGGCTCCGGTTAGAGAGCAGTACCATCAGACGTTTGGGAGGATGAAGACGGCTATCCGAGTACATTTTGATGTAATAATTTTTATTTTTAAGGGATGTTTATACTGCTGGATTGGTTGGTTCTCGTTTTTTCTTCTTAAATTTATTTAGTTTACACAAGCTGATAAATTCATTTTTACTTATAGATTATACGCCATTCATTCAAACCTCAAATGTAGACCTGTTCATGGACAACTCGGCCCGGAGGCCCGAACCCGAAGCCTAACATTCGAGCGGGGCTCGGGCTCCACTCTCTCACCTGAAGCCCGACCCGAAAGCATGAAATGGCCATATATATATTTATTCAAAATATAGGTATAATAAATTAATACTTCCTCCGTCGCAAAATAAGTGACTCAAGTACAAAGTTGAATCACTTGTTTTGAGACAAGGGAGTGTAATATCCCGAATATGATAATTTAATTTTAAAATATCACTATTCATGTGCTTAAGGCCGGGCTCGAGCTTGGGTTTTTTCTTCGCCGGCCCGGGGAGTGATCGGAGACATGCCTAGGGCAGTTGGGGCTATAGCCCTAGGCGTAATAGCAAACATCCTTTGCAATTCCTTTTCATACACTATACATAAAACCACTAGAGTGCATCACTCAAGCTAGTTTAGCCCTAGGCCCAATCTCATGCTAGCTTCGCCACTGGGTAGTCTGGGTTTACTCAAATGTGGAACACCTGTTTGATCGGCTGCCCCCATGGCCATGGGCAATATGGGAAAAGGCTATACATACAGGAGCAAAGGATTTGCTTTAGCCAAAAGTTAAGCCGATGGGGATCTGACGGCGACGCCCCCACCATGGCCTGTCTCACGAATTTGTTTGAAGCGACTAAATTAATATGCTGCACCAGTAAAACCATGACGCGCCCGACCTGAATCTTTCTAGGGGCTCGCCACCCCAACGACTAGTCGCCCTGCCCGGCGCCCGCGAGCCGCGTATCTTGACGTCGGGGCCCACGGCAAAGCGACCTGCCGCCGGCCAACTCGCCATGCATATGCATGAAATGAAATGTTATTTCTCAAGAACGTGACGCAGGGCACCACGAGGGACGGGCATTATTCGCTTTCTCTTTCTCGCCGGCGATTTTCTTAAATCTTTTGTACTAATTTATGTGTATGTATCGCTGTCACGGATCAGGAGGAGGTGATACGGTGGCTTTAGGAATTAGGACTAGCTAGCTTCCGGGCGAAGCAAAGCATGTCCTTCTCCCCTGTCGTAGCGTTGTCTAATCACTTTGCTTTCTCGGTGTCGAGCGATGAGAAAATATATGCTTACCATGTCTAAGTATCAGTAATACGTAGGTACGTGTCCTTGACGTGTGCTGGTCATTCGCGTAGAGCAGTTTAGTTTATCCCGCGCAGCAGGCAGGCAGGCAGGCAGCTAGCACTGGCAAACTAGGCGCTCCGGCCACGTGCACGCCACGGCCGCGGCGCGTTCGAACGTTCCGCCGCACAGCTGGGCGCCTGGGCGGGACGAGTACGTCTACGTCGTGTCGCGTTGCCGCCCACGTGGTGCAATCTGGAGCTAGCTGACCCCCGAGGGTGGTTGAGTTGGGACTTGAAAAGGGACGTGCCGGCGCGCGCGGCAGCTCGAATGAAAGAAAGACGGCCATGTGCCCGGCCAGCGCATCATCTTCCTTGCTGCTTCTTTTCTCTTTCTTCCCGGGCCGTCCGTTGGTTGCTCTTTTCTTTTGCCCGGTCAGCGAGAGAGCCACTCCCTTTGCCTCACACGTGTCGGCCGATCAACGGGCAATGCCGCCGGTCAGTAAGGCGCGTCTGGTAAATCGTGTGGATTCTCCACACTTTACATATGTGACCCGACTCAGCAGGTTAAGTGACAACTAACAAAAAGGCCATATACTCTACTCCCTCCGTTTCTAAATATAAGTCTTTTAAGAGATTTCACTATAGACTACATACGAAACAAAACAAGTGCACCTATACTCTAAAAGGCATCTATATACATCCGAATGTAGTCTCTATAATGAAATCTATAAAAGACTTGTATTCCCTCCGTTCCAAATTACTCGTCGTGGTTTTAATTCAGTACAAATTTGAACTAAAACCACAACGAGTAATTTGAAACGGGGGAGTATTTAGGAACAGAGAGAGTACATAGTTGTTTGCATCGCATGCATCCTCTCCAGCCTGATTGGGCAAAAACGAACGCATGGTGTTTGGTTGCAGGACTGTTCTAAGCAGATGTAGAAAGTTGGTGTATGATTACATGCAACAACAGTGAAATACAAGGGGCCTTTTTGACACGGAGCAGGCTGTCTAGCTGAGGCATGCCTTTAGTGTGGGGCTCGCAAAGGGTGAAAATTTTACCTTGCATTGAGTAGTTTGCGATGACCACCAGTACCTGATCAGTAGTACGTACAGACAACACGTGAGTTACTATTTAACCACAAAACCGGTTACAAAGATAAAAATATATTCAACCGATCAGCTTTACTACTGGATGTTGAGGGCTAGCTTGAGGCCTGATGATGGGACCAATCTTAAATTAATAAAAAATATATGAGGATAATTAGGATGCTTTCTTCTTCCATGAGTTGCTTCTCTCTTCTTTCTCTACTGCAGTTGCTGGCCAACCCAAATCCACGGCAATAGTAGTAGATCTTACCTCTAATGACCAAAAAGGTCGTGTACTTCCTATAATCTAAGTATTTTCATAGTATGTACATGCAAGAACTTCTATGATTTACCATATCTTCATAGTAGTATTTCTAGTTGCTTTCACACGTACATATTTTTTTAGGCTGCGTTTGGGAGCACAATATTTTTGAAGTTTTTGAAGAAACCATAGTGATTAAAACCTAGACATGTTTGGCCTCAATAAATACTGATTTTTTATAAACTATAGTATCCAAAGTACTATGGTGATTAAAAGTTTTTGAAAAATAGGTGCCGACCCCTTTTTTCTCTATGGACCGTAACGATCGTAGTCACATGAAGCAGGGTATGGTTGTTGGGTCTGCACTTGACATGCATGCATAGCATGGCTAGCTGTTTTACATGCAGATTAGCTCCTTGGATGTAGCTGAGTTACATCCCGCCACTCAAATCTACGCGTAGAACACCACTTGCCAAATGAGTGGTGGTTTTGCCAAAACCATGAAAAATCAAACCATGTAAAAACTCAGAAAACCATATAAAAATCAAACCATGTCTCGCCCGTAACTCTGCGGACGGACCAAGCACAATGGTTTTATTACTTTCTTTGTAGGCTCAAGAGTATTTGTACGTATACTTAGAACTTGGGCTACTATAACGCTAGTGCATATGCACACACTTTTTCTTATGAACGCATGCATGCACGTTCTACTCTTATAAGCACTTTCGAAAGATTGTGTCGACACATCATTTTAAGATTGACAAAGTAGCCATAGAAGCCTTCGTAATCGACAGTATCATCTCCTCCCACCGAACGCAAATCACTGGAAAGGCCTGAAATAAATATAGAAAAATGCGAGCATCAGTGCCAAGTCTAGGACTTGAACTCTGATAGGCTGGGATACCTCTGCACTCCTAACCATCCAAATCTACGGTTGTCTGAGCCGTCGGCACAACCGCTTACCTCTCCTCCTCCTCCTTGAACACAATGGATGGGACATAGGAATGGGGGGTGGAAAAACCTCTCGCCGTGGCGCCGACAGGAGACCGTCGAGCTTGTCCGCGAGTGGGATGCCGAGAGCATTCATCACATGGAGTCGGGACTGCCTCCAAGCTCGCTGGAGGAAATAATGGAGGACAACGAGCCCGCGCCGGTCGCTAGCTTTACGATGGGGGAATCCGTGCCGTGGACCTGGAGTGGGCGCTCTTCGCGTTCACGCGTAGGGCCCGTGCCACCCGGCACGTGGTGGCGGCGCCACGTGCAGGCGGAGGAAATTGTTGTGACAGGGCAGGCGGTGGCGGTCGGAAACGATGCCTTCGTCAGATGTTCGGATGTCGCGGTTGAGGAGAGAGTAAGGATGTCTGGATGTCGAC
>NC_041390.1:605091454-605097311 GCF_002162155.2 Triticum dicoccoides | reverse complement strand
CCAGATCAGTCCGCAGATGTTTGAGGGATATTATTGGACGGTAGAAAGTGACCATAATCCTGCAAATGACACATAGGGGGGATTTGAGGGTCCACGTTTGAGATGCCCTCATAATCTTGTTTTTTTCAAGATAAGAAGGGAAATATGCACAAGGGCAATATCGGAAGGGGAGTAGCAAGTGATTTAAATGATTTGCTATGCGTGATTGGTTTAGCAGACAGAACATAATCAACTGGGATCTGTTCATCCTGATTGCCCTAACATTATTTGTCCCATGATGCTAACCAATCAACTAAAACAAATTCCTGATGCTCGCATTATTTGCGAATCAACCTGTGGTTGAGTTGGTTAGGTGGACAATGGTATTCCCAACCCATCAGAGTTCAAATCCTGGTGCTCGCATTATTTCTGGATTTATTTCAGGATTTTCGGCGATGCGCTTTCAGTGGGAGGAGACTTCGTAAATCTCAAGATGATATGCCGGCTCAGTCTCTCGAAGGTGCTCATAGGAGTAGGTGTACGTGTATGCGTTCATAGGGGTGAGTGTATGCGCATGTATATGAGCGCTGTCTGTACTGATGGTAAAAAAAACTAAAACAAATTCGAAGAGGCTGAAATGATCGAGTAATCATGACGCCCGAGTCAAATCAAGTTTAAGTTTCTTCGCCGCTTCTTAATTGCGCGCTGGTTATGGGCGCCGGGTAGGCGCCTGCGAGCTGCGTCCCTCCCCATGTGGCGGACCGGCAGACGTCGGTGCCACAGGCAATAGAAGTGGCGATCAGTCGCCATGCATAATGAAACGGTCACACGATTAGTTTACAAAATTAAGGTTCATAGGCCACCACGTAGAGGGAACGAGTATCATTGATTAGCTCTTTTGTTGAGACCGTGTCTTATGCATCGCTGTCACGTAAGTACTCTCTCCGTTTCAAAATAGAATGACTCAACTAAAGTTAAAGAGCTGCTATACGTACGAGCAAATTCTTACTATGTTTGTACGACAAGACTCATCTGGTGTGGTGGGTCCAAACCTTGGGAAACGGGCCTGTCTCTTGTCGTATAAATCGTATGATAATTGATTGCATGTGAGGCAGTTTTGTTAAAGTTAATATAAAATTGGATCATCTATTTTGAAACGGAGGGAGTATAAAATAGGCGATGCGGCTTTAGGATCGACCGAATCCTCTTAACGAAGCAAAGGACGGTGGCATGCATTCAGCATGCAGCATTTTCCATCCACTGATCGATGTGTAATCACCATTTGTTTTTCTCCAACAGCGCATGCATGGGCGGCGAATGTCTGGTTAATTCGTGTTTGCATCAAGAATCATACGCGCAGCTTGCCGCAAGATTAGCGTGACGTTCGAAGACAAAACCTATAGGTTTGACGCCAAGATAGTACCTCACACATATATATAGTAACATGTTCTGGCAAATTGCACAACCGCAAATTTGCCACCTCGTGCTCCGATGGGAGCCCGCGTCATCGGCGTTAGCTGCGCGTGGAAGTTTCCGGAACAATTTGCCAGATCTGCTGAGCTGGTCGCACAGACCAGAGTTCGTACTTTTATTTCAATTTCTCGCGAAAATACAATGATATTTGTGCACAGGTAGTAGAAAGATTACACAAGACGCTCCACGTGCCGCCGTGGGTTACAACATTCCCTCCACTGCTGTAAGTATCTTACTCTAGATCACAAAGGTAAAAAAGAAAGAGAGTATCCTATGCGTCGCGTACGTTCGAGCTGCTGCCCACGTGGTCTGGTGCCATACCACCATGCATACTAGCATACGGTTTCTGGAGGTAGCCCGTCATCATCTCTGCTGCAACCAGCTACTGCCATATAAAAACATTTATGCGTACAATAATTTGGTACACCACAGTCCACAGTACGACAGTACAAAGAAAAATACAAGTGCTCGGCTCGTGTATTTGAAATTTGAAAGCGACGGTGGCGCGAAAGCCGGCCATGTGCCGGCCAGCGCATGCATTTGTTGTATGCTTTCCTTTCTCTTTCTTTCTTCCCTTGATTGCTGTGAAACGAAACCGGGCACTTTTGTCTCACACCTGCCGGCGTATAGTGCTACAGAAATACTAGTAGCAACAGTAGTCAGTAGAGTGTGTACAGATTTTTTTCAGAAGCCAAACATTACAAACACGACTAGGAGAAACATTCTTATATTATCGAACAGAGAGAGTAATATATATATATATATATATATATATATATATATATATATATATATATATATATATATATATATATATATATAGTGTGTACAGATTTTTCTCGGAAGCCAAACATTACAAACTTTGACCATGTTTATATAGATAAATATCGAATTTTTGCTTAGTTTGATTTTAAAAGAAAATCTATACGCACTACATTATAGAACAAATGGAGTAGTAGATTTTGCTGCACGGACAAGTTTTCTTCTTTAATGGGATCCAAGGGCGGAGTTAGAAAATTCCGTAATTGGGTTCACTCATTGACTCATAGGATTTGATACTCCAAAGTCCTAAAATTAATGAACATATAATTTCACACCATATTGGAGCACCTAAAATTAACATAACAAGTAGAAATGTGATATTACTTATCCCACATTTTTTTACATACGCTATTGCGTACGTGTGCTGGTCTGGTCGTGTATGAGCGGTCTAGTTTATTGTAACTCCAAAGCCCTGCGACCAAATTAACAAAAGTTAAAAACTATCTGCGGGGATATATACCGTAGGATTGCGCGCGCGTTCGAACATTCCGCCACACAGCTCAGCTGTGTCTGTGTGATAAACAACCTGCTGCTGCCCACGTGGTGCCGTCCGGAGCTTTACACATTCAAAGGCATGGCACCGTCGCCGTCTGCTCCGCTGAGATTCCCGATCGAGGCAGTGGGTGGCTAGAATTTGAAAAGCGACGTGCCGGCTGGTGAATGGATCGCGCGCGCGGCAGATAGAAAGAGAGAGGAAAAACGGCCATGTGCCGCGCTGCCCGGCCAGCGCATACATGTACGGCTTCTTTTTTCTTTTCTCTCTGGCCGTTGACTGCTACCCGGTCAGCGAGAGAGAGACGGCCGTTCCCTTTGTCTTGTCTGACGCATGTCGGGAGATCGATGGCGCTCCGCCGTGTGGAGATGAGTCGCGTGGTTGGGCGCCGGCTCGATCAGCTACGCATAGCCGTGTCGCGCCGTGCAGTGCACCGTTACCCCTTGCCGGGCCTGCCCAGCGCCCCGTCGGCGACGGCGTTCGCGTCGTGTGCGGCAACCGTACCGCGACGCCGAAAACCTGGGCGCGCGCATGGCATGATGGCATGATCCGTTAGCGCGCGCGGCAACACAGGTGCATGCACCACGCGACGTGCCCACCCTAGGCTTCGAGTTGGACCACCGGCTAGGAGCCGAGACAAACAACCTCGGCGGAGGCCGCCCCCCACCACGCCGCTGCGGCCAACCAGCGGTGCGGATCACGGTCGGCTTCCGTGGCCTGCACCTAGTCCGCACGGCGCACGCATCTATCTTTTTTTTTGAGACAATGCGCACGCATCTATCTGAACCGATTCCCTTGTGCTCGCCGGGGCCCGTGTTGAAGTCTCATGGGCTGTGTCGGATATTATTTGTTCGCCCTGATTCCTTTTTTTTTACATTTTCACTATAAATGTCATGCTAAAAAAAATGAAAGTCAAAACTCAAGAGGAGGTGATGTTTCTCCTACTTACGGTATCATCCACCTGCTGCGGTCTGCAGCGATACTTCTGCGGTACATGTGATTTCCAATGATTAAAGGTCCGCTGGCTCTATTAATTAAATCTTGGTTTGGTTGGAGTGCTTCTCTTCCCGAATTTCTTTAGGCAACAATTTCGCAAAGTTTTATTAAGTCGTCATATTTTACGGGGTTGAATAAAAATAATTGGGTTGACCTAATCAAGAATGATAGCCAACCCTTAAAGAAAGTGCATGCTCACAATGCAAATGAGTGGACGCCTCCACCTTCTCCTCTCAATGCCGGCCCCGAACAATGCGATGGTGAGGCACTTTTCTGACACCGCAAGGATTAGTCAAGTGAATGCAGCTAAGGCAGAAGAGGCTTCCGACGTGATCATGGGTAGTTTTTCAGTCAATTCTATTCCGACGAAAGTTTTATTTGATCCGGAGCTTCGCATTCATTCATTTCAAAACCATCTACCGCAAAGCACGAATTGATTGCAGAGTTTATGTCCAAGCCTTTATCAATTGTTTCTAACGGACATGCAAATGAGTTCCCACTTGAGGGTTCCAAATGTTGAAATTGCGACAGGGGATTATTCTTTTCTAGTTTCTCTGATCGTGTTGGCTAATTCAAAAATTTCAAAAAATGTTCACAAATTTCAAAAAATTACTTGTTAATTTCAAAAAATATCCGCCAGTTTGAAAAAAATGATTAGGGCTTTCAAAGAAACGTATGCGAGTTTTAGAAAAATGTTCAAAAATTCCAAAGAAAAGAGTTATAGAATTCACCTCACTCGTAACCTTTGCAAGTTCCGCACACCCCTATACTTTAATATGTTTTCTCCGCCATGGCACCATTTCCGTATTCATCGCCGTGGCACCCAATCTTTCCGTCATGGCGACAAAATGCCCCATATCATTCTATATGTCTATATTTTTAGGAAATTGCATAGAACTTGAATATGTCATCCTCATGCATGTTAACAACATTTAAAATTGATATGTAGCGAAATAAAATTAATCGACTTTTTTTAAATATGTAGAGTCATGGAATTGCTTTATATAATTGGTTCCTCTCCATTTAACTTTTGTTACTTATTTCTAGCTCATCTTTGTAATCATAGATTACCATGTAAATGCTACGCTAATAACATTTATAAGGGTAGCTAAACAAGATCCCCTTTCTTTAGATGTGGAGTTTCAAGAAATGAAAATTGTTGTATCGAGCTTCACTTAATGTGTAGTTAATTGCATGTTGCACCGTTACCAAGTCATCCTTCTTTAACTTGACCTGCATCATGCTTGTTTATGTATAATTCCATGAACATGCTATGTTCCTATTCCTTGACCTGTGAGGGCGAAATGAGCAAACACACACCCATCTGCACACTTTGGGCCGGTCCATTGTGGGCGCAAGCACCCCTGTTTGTTACATCACATTATGTATCCTTGTTCTGTTGTCTCAAAAAAAAAAGTATCGTTGTTCTGTTTTTATTTGTTTTTTCAATTCAGGTTAAAGAAATGGGGTTTTCAAAATGTTCACGAATTTGAATGCACACAAAATTGGGAATTTAAGTTTTTTTTCATTATTAAAAAACAAATGTCCGTATATTGAAAAAATGTTCATGATTTCGAGAAATGTTAGTGAAATTGAAAAAAATGTTCGTGAATTCAAAACATGTTCATGAATTTTAGAAAATATTCATAACTTCAAAAAATGGTCGTGAACTCAATTTTTTTCACATATTTATAAAAAGATTTGTAAATTTTAGAAAATTTCATGAATTACAGAAATGTTCATGAGTTCAAAAAATGTTCCCGACATTCAAATAATGTTCATGAATGCAGAAACCATTCTTGAGTTCGAAAAACATTCACTAATTTCAAAAAAGTTTGAAATATTCAAACAATATTGTGCATGATTTTTTTAAAAAATCGTCAATTTGGGAAAAAAATCATGGCTTTTAAAACAATGTTCATGATATTTATAAAATTTTCACAAAATTTCAAGAATTTTTCTTGAATCCAAAAAGTGTTCACCACTTTTAAAATTTATTCATGAATTTTAAAATAATCTTGAATTCAAAAAATCTTCGTGATTTTTTTTGAAAAGATTACAAATTTTGAAAAAAAAGGAAAACCCGCTTCATGG
>NC_041390.1:605025144-605091164 GCF_002162155.2 Triticum dicoccoides | reverse complement strand
GGGGATATCTATTCCATGACCTACATAGGGAATAGGATCTGTCGTCTGGTTGTGCCTCTATTATCATCTACTCGAGCAAACACTCATGAGCCAAGAAATGAAGTTAGGGAACGACACAACTGTTGGGGAACGTTGCAGAAAATAAAAAAATTTCCTACGTTTTCACCAAGATCCATCTATGAGTTCATCTAGCAACGAGTGATCGGATGCATCTACATACCTTTGTAGATCACGAGCGGAAGCGTTCAAAGAACGGGGATGAGGGAGTCGTACTCGTCGTGGTCCAAATCACCGGAGATCCTAGCGCTGAACGGACGGCACCTCGCGTTCAACACACGTACGGTCAGCGTGACGTCTCCTCCTTTATCCAGCAAGGGGAAGGAGAGGTTGATGAAGATCCAGCAGCACGACGGCGTGGTGGTGGATGCAGCAGTCACCGCAGCAGGGCTTCGCCGAGCTTCTGCGAGAGGGAGAGGTGTAGCAGGGGAGAGGGAGGCGCCAAGGCTTGAGGTGTGGCTGCCCTCCCTCCCCCCTTTATATAGGCCCCCTAAGGGGGTGCACCGACCCTAGGAGATGGGATCTCCTAGGGGGGGCGGCGGCCAAGGGGGTGGAGTAACCCCCAAGGCAAGTGGAGGCGCCCCTTCCTCTAGGGTTCCCAACCCTAGGCGCATGGGGGGCCCAAGGGGGGGGGCGCACCAGCCCACTAAGGGTTGGTTCCCCTTCCCACTTCAGCCCTTGGGGCCCTCCGGGATGGGTGGCCCCACCCGGTGGTCCCGGTACAATACCGGTGACCCCGAAACTTTCCCGATGACCGAAATAACACTTCCTATATATAATTCTTCACCTCCGAACCATTCCGGAACTTTTCGTGACGTCCAGGATCTCATCTAGGACTTCGAACAACTTTCGGATTACTGCATACTCATATCTATACAACCCTAGCGTCACCGAACCTTAAGTGTGTAGACCCTACGGGTTCGGGAGACAAGCAGACATGACCGAGACGACTCTCTGGTCAATAACCAACAACGGGATCTGGATACCCATGTTGGCTCCCACATGCTCCTCGATGATCTCATCGGATGAACCACGATGTCGAGGACCTAATTAATCTCGTACTCAATTCCCTTTGTCAATCGGTACGTTACTTGCGCGAGACTCGATCGTCGGTATCCCAATACCTCGTTCAGTCTCGTTACTGGCAAGTCACTTTACTCGTACCGTAATGCATGATCCCGTGATCAACCACTTGATCACATTGAGCTCATTATGATGATGCATTACCGAGTGGGCCCAGAGATACCTCTCCGTCATACGGAGTGACAAATCCCAGTCTCGATTCGTGCCAACCCAACAGACACTTTCGGAGATACCTATAATGTACCTTTATAGTCACCCAGTTACGTTGTGATGTTTGGCACACCCAAGGCACTCCTACGGCATCCGGGAGTTGCACAATCTCATGGTCTAAGGAAATGATACTTGACATCCAGAAAAGCTACAGCAAACAAACTACACGATCTTTGTGCTATGCTTAGGTTTGGGTCTTGTCCATCACATCACTCCTAATGATGTGATCCCGTTATCAATGACATCCCCATGTCCATAGCCAGGAAACCATGACTATCTGTTGATCAACGAGCTAGTCAACTAGAGGCTCACTAGGGACACATTGTGGTCTATGTATTCACACATGTATTACGATTTCCGGATAATACAATTATAGCATGAATAATAGACAATTATCATGAACAAGGAAATATAATAATCATTTTATTATTGCCTCTAGGGCATATTTCCAACAGTCTCCCACTTGCACTAGAGTCAATCATCTAGTTATATTGTGATGAATCGAACACCCATGGAATTCTAGTGTTGATCATGTTTTGCTCTAGGGAGAGGTTTAGTTAACGGATCTGCTACATTCAGGTCCGTATATACTTTACAAATCTCTATGTCTCCATTTTGAACACTTTCACGAATGGAGTTGAAGCGACGCTTGATATGCCTGGTCTTCGTATGAAACCTGGGCTCCTTGGTAAGGGCAATAGCTCCAGTGTTGTCACAGAAGAGAGTCATCGGGCCCGACGAATTGGGTATGACTCCTAGGTCGGTAATGAACTTCTTCACCCAGACTGCTTCGTGTGCTGCCTCCGAGGCTGCCATGTACTCCGCTTCACATGTAGATCCCGCCATAACGCTTTGCTTGCAACTGCACCAGCTTACTGCCCCACCATTCAAAATATACACGTATCCGGTTTGTGACTTAGAGTCATCCAGATATGTGTCGAAGCTAGCGTCGACGTAACCCTTTACGACGAGCTCTTCGTCACCTCCATAAACGAGAAACATTTCCTTAGTCCTTTTCAGGTACTTCAGGATATTCTTGACCGCTGTCCAGTGTTCCTTGCTGGGATTACTTTGGTACCTACCTACCAAACTTACGGCAAAGTTTATATCAGGTCTGGTACATAGCATGGCATACATAATAGACCCTATGGCTGAGGCATAGGGGATGACACTCATCTCTTCTATATCTTCTGCCGTGGTCGGACATTGAGCTGAGCTCAATTTCACACCTTGCAACACAGGAAAGAACCCCTTCTTAGACTGATCCATATTGAACTTCTTTAATATCTTATCAAGGTATGTGCTTTGTGAAATACCTATGAGGCGTCTTGATCTATCTCTATAGATCTTGATGCCTAATATATAAGCAGCTTCTCCAAGGTCCTTCATTGAAAAACTCTTATTCAAGTAGGCCTTAATGCTGTCCAAAAGCTCTATATCATTTCCCATCAAAAGTATGTCATCTACATATAATATGAGAAATGCTACAGAGCTCCCACTCACTTTCTTGTAAACACTTTGGTCATCTCATCAAAGCGAATGTTCCAACTCCGAGATGCTTGCACCAGCCCATAAATCGAGCGTTGGAGCTTGCACACCTTGTCAGCATTCTTAGGATCGACAAAACCTTCCGGCTGCATCATATACAATTCTTCCTTAAGGAAACCATTAAGGAATGCCGTTTTGACGTCCATTTGCCATATCTCATAATCATAGAATGCGGCAATTGCTAACATGATTCGGACGGACTTCAGCTTCGCTACAGGTGAGAAAGTCTCATCGTAGTCAACCCCTTGAACTTGTCGATAACCCTTAGCGACAAGCCGAGCTTTATAGATGGTCACATTAACATCCGCGTCTGTCTTCTTCTTAAAGATCCATTTATTTTCTATGGCTCGCCGATCATCGGGCAAGTCAGTCAAAGTCCATAGTTCGTTTTCATACATGGATCCTATCTCGGATTTCATGGCTTCCAGCCATTTGTCGGAATCCGGGCCCGCCATCGCTTCTTCATAGTTCGAAGGTTCACCATTGTCTAACAACATGATTTCCAAGACAGGGTTGCCGTACCACTCTGGTGCGGAACATGTCCTTGTGGACCTTCGAAGTTCAGTAGGAGCTTGATCAGAAGTATCTTGATCATCACCATTAACTTCCTCTCTAATTGGTGCAGGCACCACAGGAACATTTTCCTGAGCTGCGCTACTCTCTACTTCAAGAGGCAGTACTTCATCAAGCTCTACTTTCCTCCTACTTACTTCTTTCGAGAGAAACTCCTTCTCTAGAAAGGATCCATTCTTGGCAACAAAGATCTTGCCTTCGGATTTGAGGTAGAAGGTATACCCAATAGTTTCTTTAGGGTATCCTATGAAGACGCATTTTTTCCGACTTGGGTTCGAGCTTTTCAGGTTGAAGTTTCTTAACATAAGCATCGCATCCCCAAACTTTTAGAAACGACAGCTTAGGTTTCTTCCCAAATCATAATTCATACGGTGTCGTCTCAACAGATTTCGACGGTGCCCTATTTAAAGTGAATGCGGCAGCCTCTAAAGCATAGCCCCAAAATGATAGCGGTAAATCGGTAAGAGACATCATAGATCGCACCATATCTAATAGAGTGCGATTACGATGTTCAGACATACCATTACGCTGAGGTGTTCCAGGCGGCGTCAGTTGTGAAACTATTCCACATTTTCTTAAGTGTGTGCCAAATTCGTGACTCAAGTATTCTCCCCCACGATCTGATCGCAAGAACTTGATTTTCCTGTCACGTTGATTCTCAACCTCACTCTGAAATTCCTTGAACTTTTCAAAGGTCTAAGACTTATGTTTCATTAAGTAGACATACCCATATCTACTCAAGTCATCAGTGAGGGTGAGAACATAACGATAGCCACCACGAGCCTCAACGCTCATTGGACCGCACACATCAGTATGTATGATTTCCAATAAGTTGGTTGCTCGCTCCATTGTTCCTGAGAACGGAGTCTTGGTCATTTTACCCATGAGGCATGGTTCCCATGTGTCAAATGATTCATAATCAAGAGACTCTAAAAGTCCATCTGCACGGAGCTTCTTCATGCGTTTGACACCTACGTGACCAAGGCGGCAGTGCCACAAGTATGTGGGACTATCATTATCAACCTTACATCTTTTGGTATTCACACTATGAACATGTGTAGCATTACGCTCGAGATTCATTAAGAATAAACCATTCACCATCGGAGCATGACCATAAAACATATCTCTCATATAAATAGAACAACCATTATTCTCGGATTTAAATGAGTAGCCATCTCGTATTAAACGAGATCCTGATACAATGTTCATGCTCAAAGCTGGCACTAAATAACAATTATTGAGGTTTAAAACTAATCCCGTAGGTAAATGTAGAGGTAGCGTGCCGACGGCGATCACATCGACCTTGGAACCATTCCCGACGCGCATCGTCACCTCGTCCTTCGCCAGTCTCCGCTTATTTCGTAGCTCCTGCTTTGAGTTACAAATGTGAGCAACCGCACCGGTATCAAATACCCAGGAGCTACTACGAGTACTGGTAAGGTACACATCAATTACATGTATATCACATATACCTTTCGTGATGCCGGCCTTCTTGTCCGCTAAGTATTTGGGGCAGTTCTGCTTTCAGTGACCACTTCCCTTGCAATAAAAACACTCAGTCTTGGGCTTGGGTCCATTCTTTGGCTTCTTCCCGGCAGCTTGCTTACCGGGCGCGGCAACTCCCTTGCCGTCCTTCTTGAAGTTCTTCTTACCCTTGCCTTTCTTGAACTTAGTGGTTTTATTCACCATCAATATTTGATGTTCCTTTTTGACTTCTACCTCTGCTGATTTCAGCATTGCAAATACTTCAGGAATGGTCTTTTCCATCCCCTGCATATTGAAGTTCATCACAAAGCTCTTGTAGCTTGGTGGAAGCGACTGGAGGATTCTGTCAATGACTGCGTCATCCGGGAGATTAACTCCCAGCTGAGTCAAGCGGTTATGTAACCCAGACATTGTGAGTATGTGCTCACTGACAGAACTATTTTCCTCCATCTTACAGCTGAAGAACTTGTCGGAGACTTCATATCTCTCGACCCGGGCATGAGCCTGGAAAACCATTTTCAGCTCTTCGAACATCTCATATGCTCCGTGTCGCTCAAAACGCTTTTGGAGCCCCGGTTCTAAGCTGTAAAGCATGCCGCACTGAACGAGAGAGTAATCATCAGCACGTGTCTGCCAAGCATTCATAACGTCTTGGTTCTGTGGGATGGGTGCGTCACCTAGCGGAGCTTCTAGGACATAATCTTTCTTGGCAGCTATGAGGATGATCCTCAGGTTCCGGACCCAGTCCGTATAGTTGCTGCCATCGTCTTTCAGCTTGGTTTTCTCTAGGAACGCGTTGAAGTTGAGGACAACGTTGGCCATTTGATCTACAAGACATATTGTAAAGATTTTAGACTAAGTTCATGATAATTAAGTTCATCTAATCAAATTATTCAATGAACTCCCACTTAGATAGACATCCCTCCAGTTATCTAAGTATAACATGATCTGATATAACATGATCTGAGTTGACTAGGCCGTGTCCGATCATCACATGAGACGGACTGGTCAACATCGGTGAACATCTTCATGTTGATCGTATCTTCTGTACGACTCATGCTCGACCTTTCGGTCTTCTGTGTTCCGAGGCCATGTCTATACATGCTAGGCTCGTCAAGTCAACCTAAGTGTTTGCATGTGTAAATCTGTCTTACACCCGTTGTATGTGAACGTTGGAATCTATCACACCCGATCATCACGTGGTGCTTCGAAACAATGAACTGTCGCAATAGCGCACAATTAGGGGAAACACTTTCTTGAAATTATTATGAGGGATCATCTTATTTACTACCATCGTAATAAGTAAACAATATGCAAAAACATGATAAACATCTCATGCAATCAAATAATAGTGACATGATATGGCCAATATCATATAGCTCATGTGATCTCCATCTTGGGGCTCCATGATCATCTTGTCACCGGCATGACACCATGATCTCCATCATCGTTTCTCCATGAAGTTGCTCGCCAACTATTACTTCTACTACTATGGCTAACACATTTAGCAATAAAGTAAAGTAATTTACATGGCGTTTCTCAATGACACGCATGTCATACAAAAAAATAAAGACAACTCCTATGGCTCCTGCCGGTTGTCATACTCATCGACATGCAAGTCGTGATTCCTATTACAAGAACATGATCTCATACATCACATATATCATTCATCATAACTTTGGCCATATCACATCATAAAACACTTGCTGCAAAAACAAGTTAGACGTCCTTTAATTGTTGTTGCAAGTTTTACGTGGCTGCAAGAGGGTTCTAGCAAGAACGTTTTCTTACCTACGTTAAAGCCACAACGTGATTTGTCAACTTCTATTTACCCTTCATAAGGACCCTTTTCGTCAAATCCGCTCCAACTAAAGTGGGAGAGACAGACACCCGCCAGCCACCTTATGCAACTAGTGCATGTCAGTCGGTGGAACCGGTCTCACGTAAGGTATGTGTAAGGTTGGTCCGGGCCGCTTCATCCCACAATACCGCTGAATTAAAATAAGACTAGTAGCGGCAAGAAAGTTAACAACATCTACGCCCACAACAAATTGTGTTCTACTCGTGCAAAGAGAACTACGCATAGACCTAGCTCTGATACCACTGTTGGGGAACGTTGCAGAAAACAAAAAAATTTCCTACGTTTTCATCAAGGTCCATCTATGAGTTCATCTAGCAACGAGTGATCGGATGCATCTAGATACCTTTGTAGATCGCGAGCGGAAGCGTTCAAAGAATGGGGATGAGGGAGTCGTACTCGTCGTGATCCAAATCACCGGAGATCCTAGCGCCGAACGGACGACACCTCCACATTCAACACACGTACGGTCAGCGTGACGTCTCCTCCTTGATCCAGCAAGGGGAAGGAGAGGTTGATGAAGATCCAGCAGCACGACGGCGTGGTGGTGGATGCAGCAGTCACCGCAGCAGGGCTTCGCCGAGCTTCTGCGAGAGGGAGAGGTGTAGCAGGGGAGAGGGAGGCGCCAAGGCTTGAGGTGTGGCTGCCCTCCCTCCCCCCTTTATATAGGCCCCCTAGGGGGTGCACCGACCCTAGGAGATGGGATCTCCTAGGGGGGGCGGCGGCCAAGGGGGTGGAGTAACCCCCAAGGCAAGTGGAGGCGCCCCCTCCCCTAGGGTTCCCAACCCTAGGCGCATGGGGGGCCCAAGGGGGGGCACACCAGCCCACTAAGGGCTGGTTCCCCTCCCCACTTCACCCCTGGGGGCCCTCCGGGATGGGTGGCCCCACCCGGTGGACCCCCGGGACCCATCCGGTGGTCCCGGTATAATACGGGTGACCCCGAAACTTTCTCGATGGCCGAAATAACACTTCCTATATATAATTCTTCACCTCCGGACCATTCTGGAACTTCTCGTGACGTCCAGGATCTCATCTGGGACTCCGAACAACTTTCGGATTACTGCATACTCATATCTATACAACCCTAGCGTCACCGAACCTTAAGTGTGTAGACCCTACGGGTTCGGGAGACAAGCAGACATGACCGAGACGACTCTCTGGTCAATAACCAACAGCGGGATCTGGATACCCATGTTGGCTCCCACATGCTCCTCGATGATCTCATCGGATGAACCACGATGTCGAGGACCTAATCAATCCCGTACTCAATTCCCTTTGTCAATCGGTACGTTACTTGCCCGAGACTCGATTGTCGGTATCCCAATACCTCGTTCAGTCTCGTTATCGGCAAGTCACTTTACTCGTATCGTAATGCATGATCCCGTGATCAACCACTTGATCACATTGAGCTCATTATGATGATGCATTACCGAGTGGGCCCAGAGATACCTCTCCGTCATATGGAGTGACAAATCCCAGTCTCGATTCGTGCCAACCCAATAGACACTTTCGGAGATACCTGTAATGTACCTTTATAGTCATCCAGTTATGTTGTGACGTTTGGCACACCCAAGGCACTCCTACGGCATCCGGGAGTTGCACAATCTCATGGTCTAAGGAAATGATACTTGACATCCAGAAAAGCTACAGCAAACGAACTACACGATCTTTGTGCTATGCTTAGGTTTGGGTATTGTCCATCACATCATTCTCCTAATGATGTGATCCCGTTATCAATGACATCCCCATGTCTATAGCCAGGAAACCATGACTATCTGTTGATCAATGAGCTAGTCAACTAGAGGCTAACTAGGGACACATTGTGGTCTATGTATTCACACATGTATTACGATTTCCGGATAATACAATTATAGCATGAATAATAGACAATTATTATGAACAAAGAAATATAATAATCATTTTATTATTGCCTCTAGAGTATATTTCCAACAACAACGGTGACGTAAAACAAGGTTTGAGACTGTGGAAAACGGTCAAATGGTCGAAAACGGGCAGATGTGAGGGAAAATGTGAACAAACCACATACCACCTGGATGCTGTCATGCCTGGGTGACACAGAAACCACACCATTCTACCAATTTGAAAATGAGGTGATTTGGCCGAAAAATGGGTGAAAGTCAGAAAATGCTGTCTAGGACAAATATGCTGGCATGGTACCAACACCGGTCAAGAAATACTACCATGACAACCCAACGCATAGACGCAACGACAAAAAATGCTTCCATGACAGCAAAAACGAAACAATAAGAAAAAATATGGAACGTCTCATGCGTTTCCCATTTTTTGCCTTTTATCAACATGTTCCTTTTTCCCTGTCTCGGGGACGTCGTGTGCCCTCCAAAAGGTGGCTAGCCCAATCAACCATCAATCATCTAGTCGTTGAGCATGTGCCAAAAACAGAGGATGGGTATAGAATACTTCAGTGCACCGTCCGGCCGGGACATATAGTACTTTACTCAGCGAACAACACTGCAGCAAATCCGGCGACGTTGGAGTTGGTAGTCGCTACGAACACGGAATAATGCCCACGAACTAATCGCCGGCAGCGGGTAGTGGTACAGTGCTACTCTCCTACGTAACACACTATGACTACACGATTACCAGTAGTCATCCAACTGACGAGTACTAGCTGTTCTGTCATCTGTGCAGGTGCACGGTCCTTCTTTGCCAGATTACTGAACTCTGAACTTCAGGTGTTTCCTTAGACAAGAGGTCAGTACATCAAAAAATTTCCTTCTCCTGCTTACAGCCTTACACTGCAGTCTGCAGAGATGCACAAGTGGAGCTAATAAGCTTGCTTGGCAGCTGCTATTGCTATCCTATCACCATCACCATGTGCTCACTCTCTAAAAGCATACATGAAACTTTAGCAACTACTACGAATGAATGCTAGCTTGCAGCCGGTGCGACTGACTGACTGACTAACTTAACTAGCTGTTTAGTGTTTGGTCAGTGGTGCCTAGAACTGTGAGCAGTTCGAACGTAGTAGTCTTCATGGAACTCCGGCAACCCATGCCCCGCTGCCTCTTTCACAGCAACGGCGCTTCTCGTCGTCTCGCTCTCGCTTACCGAGCTTGTAGTAGAACCCTTGACCAAACTATCGCTTGGTTTCTGCAATCATGAAGACAAGCAAGTTAATTAGCATCTGCAGAAACTATCCAAAGATTGAGATCGACGACGAATGAAAAGATCATCAGAACCACTACTTACATTGTGCACTGGGTTGCTGCTGCTACTGCCGACTGAAGCCCGGGTCTCGGCGTCTAGACGGATGCCTTCAGCCTCCATGGCCGCCGTCAGTACCAGAAGCAAGACCACGGCTGCAGCCAGTGACAAGTGGCTGGAACTGCAACTCCTCATGCTGTCAGAGAGATCGCTGACCAAGAGAGTAATGCACTGCACTATACTTCAGTGTTCAGCTCAGAAGAGAGTGTAGAGCGGAGAGCCTAATTAAGTCGTCGTCTGAACTGGAGCGTTTAACCTCCCGAAAGATGGTGTCTGTATATATGCATCCGGCTTTGCAAAACAGTCCCAGTTTTTGCTGCGCTAATGTCTAGTTAGCTGCATAACAAAATTAAACAACTAATTCTTTTTTTTGAGAAATTAAACAACTGATTCTACTTGCACATGTCTCCGGATCACTGTCGTTAATTAACTAACTTGAATATATATAGAGCCCGTCCTTGCATGTCGTCCTAAATGGGAGGATGCTTGCGCAAAAGTTGGGCCATGATCAATTGTTTAGGCCACTGGATTGTTAATCACTAGTGTAAGACTTGCTAAAGCGCAGCGCTCTCAACTACTAAACACATGCAACGTCTGTTTTTTTTGTGTCTGGTCTTGCAAGCGCCGCCCGCATTGCCCGGCCCCGCGCAAGTTTGTGTGCCCGCCGGTCAGCCGACGAGTGTTTAATTTGGATGTAGCGTTTAGAGCATCTTCAGCCGCGTCCTAAGCCATTTTTTAGCGCTGACGTCTAAAAATCGGTCCAGTCGCATCTCTAGGATCTTCTTTATCACCGTTTTGGGCCAAAATAATAGCCGGCGAATCCGAGCCGAACCTAAGCCTCCGGGGTGCGCCTGGGGGCGCCAGCCGAAGCAAAAAGGCGCGTGGGTCCGCTCTATCGGCGAGCGAAGGCCCTTCTTTTGCCGATCCCCCCGCTTTTCTCCCTCCGTTTCCCTTCATTCCCCCCTTCTGCCCTCTTGCGATGCGGAGCATCCCAAGACCACCCCCATGGACGCACCTACACCTTCAACGACACCACTTGGACCAATGTCTAGAGCCCGAGCCAAGCCTATCAAAGATAAGGTGAATGGTGAACTCACTCCTCTCTGAACTTCCACTTTCTATGCATGAGACATGGCTACTACCTAAGTCCGAGATGTTGTGCATGATCAGGTACCAAGAGGACCCTCCCAAAGATGCACGTGAAGACGGACAAGTCCCCAAGTCCACGGATGAGGAGAACCAACGGAAGGAGCCAAGAACATCTCCCAGGCCCCGGACATCCGGCCGTGACCCCGGACATCCGGCCCCTGGAGCGTCATCCACTATAGCTGCTCAACCACCAGGCGCCTAGAAGCCCCGGACATCCGGCCCCGCGAGCCCGGACATCCGGCCTTTCCCGAGCCCCCGGACATCCGGCCACCAGCCCGAAAATCCGGACCCCTCCGAACCCGAGAGCAACAAAGCCCACCGCTCCAGCCCAGACATCCGGCCTCCTCAGCCCGGACGTCCGGCCTCCCCTGTCTGCGCATAGTGAAGGGCCGAGGCCCGTGTATCCCTTCTCCCTCCTAGACTATATATACTCCACCTCATCCAACTTTCTAGGGTTAGCGTTGTGTTAGCTCATTTGTAAAGATAGAGCATCGCTCATCCATATTGGATCTACTCCACGAGAGAGACCGCGGCCTCTTCGGAGAAGATCCCTTTGGATTCAAGACCTCCTTGCGGAGAAGACATCAAGACCCCCTCTTGGGCGGCCCCTCAAGACCTCGTCATGGAGAAGATCGTGCTACTTGTATCGTCCTTAGTTGATTGTGGACCGTGTATCGTTCTATGTGTCCGAGGATCTAGCACTTGTGTGACTTGTTCTTGTTAGTTTGAGTGTTCCTCTTCGTTCCCCCTTGTGATTCCCTCGTTTTCCCCATTGTGTTCTTCGTGTTCCTCGCGGGATTCCGCTGCTTTCGTGAAAGATCGGGCGATTAGGGTTCTACCCTACATCATCTTGGTATCTAGAGCCATGTTGATCACGATTTCGAAGCCTCCCCGTTGTGTTTCTAGCCTTGTTTTGTTATTTTTCGTCCTAATTCGAAAATTGCCCCACAAAAATAGCCCATTTTTTTGTGTGATTTGTTGGTGTGTTGATATTTTGTTGGTTTGGATCTGTGGATTTGCTTTGTTTTGAGTGGATCTAGCTTCCCATCCTTTTTCCCCAATTTCCATCCATAAATTCTTCCGAATTTTGCCCCGGATTTGACCTTCGCACGCGGTGTTCATCACGTTCGTCCCCGGATCCAGAGCCCGGACATCCGGCCCGACAAGCCCGGACGTCCGACGTCCCGGACATCCGGGCATCCAGCACGAACATCCGGCCCCTGACAGCAACATCTCCATCCACCGTCCTATTTTCCGTCCATATTTTCGCAAAATTTTGTTCCGGTGCCCACATATACTTCCGCATACTTCCACCACTTCCGCATAGCACCACCATATACCCCATAGACAACCACCGCTTACCAACACCATCTCCGACAATTTTGGTCCATTTTTGCTTTGAGAATTTGAGTTGTAGTACCGTGTCCTATTTGTGTTTCGGCTATCTAGGTACGGTTCGACATCAACATCATCGCCGCTCATCTTCGCCACAAACGCGTCATCAACAATGACAACCTCGACTACACCTTGGTATTCATGCTACCATTTTGACACCATACCGTAGCAAGACGGTAAATTCATCTTGGTATTGGACATATCATTCTTGCCATTACATTGATAGCCATCATAGCCTTACCCATCGAGACTAGCCATTGAGTATTGCCGGCAACGAGACTTGTGCACATTAGTGATCATACTTCCCATAGCATACATACATCATTGTTGCATATATTGGTATCATCTCTTATGTCACAAAGTTGTCATCGCATACACAATTGCTATCTTGGTTCGTCAAGCATTGCATGAGAAAAGAGCTCACACATCAAAGAGCCAAACAAGCTTTTAAGCAAATAGGAAAGATAAGCAAAGAGCTTTTAAGCAAAAACCATAGCATCATACAACATTAAGATTGTCATACTCGGTCATCTTGGATCATATCATAGCAACACCTTGCATAGAGCATACTTGGGATAGAAGTCATTGCATTTTTGCTAAGTAGGTTGTGCACAAGTTCTTGTATCCTCCTATTGTGCAATCGTGCTAGTGTCTCTCTTGTGTTGTGCAACAAGAGCATTTTTGTGGAAACCACATTTTGGCTCATACTTGGTTGCCCAACCCCACTTATCTTTTTGCGTGTGTGTTTCCATGTACCTTATATGCTTGGTCTACTTGTTACATTGCATCTTGCGAATCTTTTCCAACATTATTGAAGCTCGCTTACAATTGCATCAAATTTGTGCCACCATCCTAACCAAGCTCCACCATAAGCTTTTACTTGTGTAGGTGTGAGAAACCGACAAGAGCAAGTACCAATTGTGCTATTTCCTTGTCCTACATTGGAGTGATCATCGATCCACTTTCAACTTCGGTCAAGGTACATTTGGTATTCGTTCTTCTCTTTCTACCACTCACATTTGTCTTGAAATGATGGATAGGCCAAGTACTTATACCAACCCACTCTTCATGGAGCAAGACGACGACATGAATTCCTTCGTCACCAAGAGTCACCTCTTTGGTGCACAACGTGCTTTGCATCAAGAGCAACAAGCTATGAGTGACCGAATCGACAACCTCGCCACCGACTTGCGACTCTCCGAGCAACGTACAAGGGACTACTTCGACCACAAGCTCGACGATCACAAGCAAGAGAATGACGCAAGGATGGACGAGATTCGCGCTTTGTTGCTCAACCGCTCTTCTTCCACTTCAAGAAGGAGCCGTTCAAGTCGCCATTCCGACTTCACCCTCTCCGACTCAAGTACACCGATATCGAACACTCTTCGTCGTGCCGCGTGCAATGAGCATCAAGCAAGCCTCAATCCTCTATGCGACACCGACTCACAAGAGCCCCGACAACGTCAAACTCAAGAGGCCTTTGCGCTAGCACGAGAACGGCAACGACAATGCCACCATGAAGACGAAGAGTGAGCGCGCCTACACCAAAATGCACAAGATGCCGAGGCACAACGTCAACCACAACAACTCCGTGACGCTCAAGCACTTGAGGCGCAACAAGCACTACGAGATTCAAGTCGAGCCGTAGCCGACCGAGGTCGACAAGCCCGTGAACAAGAGGAAGCAGTACGAGAAGAAATTCATGAACGACGACATCAAGCTCGCGTGCATCGTCACGTTCCTCAAGTTCCTCCTTGAGCTCGACAAGCTCCTCCACAAGCTTGCCAAGAACAACAAGTTCATCAAGAGCATGAAGACAATGGAGACCCTCCGCGCCAAGAGCACCATGAGTTGGGCAATCATCAACAACATGGGCATCATCCCCGACCCCAACACAATGAAGAGCAACGCTATGGCAAGCTAAATTTCACCATGCCCAAGTTCAACGGAAGCAATGACCCCGAAGAGTACCTTTCATGGGCATTGAAAGTTGACAAGATCTTCCGTTTGCACAACTATGAATAAGAGAAGAAGATCGCGATGGCATCCCTTGAGTTCAAAGACTATATCCTCATTTTGTGGGAACAAGTTATCGAGCACCGAGAGGCAAGAGGTGAACCACCCATCACTACTTGGGCGCAAATGGAGGATGTCATGAGAGCACGCTTTGTGCCTACCTACTACAACCGCGACCTCTTCAAGAAACTCCAACTACTCAAGCAAGGAACCAAGAGCGTTGAAGAGTACTACAAGGAGATGGAGATTGCCATGATACGAGCCAATGTCATGGAAGATGATGAGCAAACTATGGCACGTTTATTGAATGGACTCAACCATCCTATCAAGAATATCGCCGACTTCCAATCATACTCGAACCTCATCGAGCTAGTGCATCAAGCTACCAAAGCGGAACGCCAAGTGCAAGATGATTTCAAGTATGCCAAGTTCTCTTCCAAGACATACGGTTTCTCCAACAACCAAGCTTCAACGACTCCAACACCGACTACCAAGCCTTCTACTCGAAGTTCCAAGAAAGCTTCGTCAACTCCAAGTCATCCTACTTCGAGCAACTTCAAGCCAATAGCTCCATCATCATCAACTCCAACCGATGAGACCGTCAAAACAAGTTCCTTCAAGTGTTTCACTTGCGGAGGCCGAGGCCACAAGTCCCATGAGTGCACCAACAAGCGAACCATGATCCTCAACAACGATGGCACTTATGACTCAATGAGTGAAGGCGAAATGGAAGCCGTTGAGCAAGTCACCATGCACTGGCAAGTGAACGATGACGAGGAACAAGTCTTTTGCGATGAAGATTCAAGTCCCTCCCTTGTTGTCTCCAAGGTCTTGACTCTCCAACATCATCAAGAAGAAGAAGATGCCATATCTTTCATACCAAGGCCGTCATCAATGGACGATCCATCAAGGTCATCATCGATGGAGGAAGTTGTCATAATCTCGCAAGTGAAGAACTTTGCTCCAAGCTCCAATTGCCCAAGACGAAGCATCCACATCCATACAAAGTGCAATGGCTTAGCGACTCCGGCACTATCCCAGTCGAGCATCGAGTACATGTCTCCTTCAAAATTGGCGCCTACGAAGACACCTTGGAGTGCGATGTCATTCCAATGACCGTTTGCCACCTTCTCCTTGGACGCCCATGGCAATTCGATAGAGGAGTCATCCACAACGGTCGATCGAACCACTACATCTTCAAGATGAAGGGAAAGGAGTATGTACTTCGCCCCATGTCTCCAAGCCAAGTGATCGCCGACAAGCAATCCACCCATCGTGGAGATCATAGTGAGAGAGCGAGCCACCAAAAAGAGAGTGAGCGCCACATTCCCAAATCGAGTGCCTCCACGATGAGCGACAAGAAGAACTTAGTCCTATTTGCCACCAAAAGTGAGATAAGAGGAGTGTGTGAGAACCCATCTAGTGTCATGCACTATGTCCTAGTGTGCAAGGACAATACAACACAAGCTAACACCTCTCATGCTCTACCTTTAGTCTTATCTTCTCTTTTGCAGGAATTTCACGATGTTTTCCCCGACGAGCTACCTCCGGGACTACCTCCACTACGAGGCATTGAGCACCGAATCGACCTCATCCCCGGAGCACCGCTCCCGAACAAAGCTCCCTACCACGTTAACCCCGAAGAGACTAAAGAAATACGAAGGCAAGTAAAGCTTCTCATAGACCATGGACATGTGCGTGAAAGTTTGAGCCCTTGTGCCGTCCCGGTCATTCTTGTGCCAAAATGAGACGGTAGATTTCGCATGTGCTTCGATTGTAGACCTATCAATACTATCCCCGTTCGCTATAGGTATCCCATTCCACGCCTCGGCGATATGCTTGCTGAGCTTAGCGGTGCCACTATCTTTTCCAAAATTGACCTTAAAAGTGGTTACTGTCAAATCCGCATACAAGAGGGTGATGAATGGAAAACCGCTTTCAAAACCAAGTTTGGCTTCTATGAGTGGTTAGTCATGCCTATGGGTCTATCGGAAGCACCGGGCACTTTTATGCGTCTTATGAATCATGTCTTTCGCCCTTACATTGGTATATTTGTTGTGGTCTACTTTGATGATATTCTTGTTTATAGCAAATCTCTTAGAGATCATGTCATCCATGTTCGAACCGTTTTGCAAACTCTTCGACAAGAGCAACTCTATGCTAATATGGAGAAATGCCTTTTTGGCGTTGACAAGCTCATTTTCTTGGGTTTTGTTGTTTCTTCTAAGGGTGTTCATGTTGATGAGTCCAAGATCATTGCTATTAAGACTTGGCCACAACCAACCAATTTGCATCAAGTGTGTAGCTTTCTTGGCCTTGCGGGTTTCTATCGTCGCTTTGTGAAGGATTTTAGCACCATTGCATCTCCTTTGCATGCTTTGAGCAAGAAGAATGCGCCTTTTGTTTGGGGACCATCCCAAGACACCGCATTCAATGAGCTTAATAATTTGCTTACTCATGCTCCCGTGCTTGCGTTACCCAACTTCGACAAACCCTTTGAGATTCATTGCGATGCTAGTGGTAACGGCATAGGAGGTGTGTTAACGGAAGAGAAGCACCCCATAGCTTATTTTAGTGAGAAACTTTCCGGAGCGCAACTCAATTACCCCATTTATGACAAAGAGCTATATGCTTTAGTCCGAGTCTTGCATGAATGGGAACATTACCTTAGTCCCCATGAGTTTATCATTCATACCGATCATGAGACTCTCAAGTATCTTAAGGGACAAACCAAGTTGAACAAGCGTCATGCTAAATGGAGTGAATTTATTGAGTCTTTTCCTTATGTCATCAAGTACATTAAGGGCAAAGAAAACATTTTGGCGGATGCCCTTTCCCGCATATGCATGCTTGTTACTCAACTTGAATTCGATGTCATTGGCTTTGAGCACATACAAGACTTGTATGAGCATGACCCTACTTTTGCTACTCCTTATGCCAATTGTTTGATGCATACTTCTTGGGAATGCTATTACATCAAGGATGGATATCTTATGCGAGCTAACAAACTTTGCATCCCCGAGTCTTCTCTTTGTTTGTTGCTTTTGCAGGAATCTCATGGAGGAGGCTTAATGGCACATTTTGGACGCGACAAGACGTTTACCACGCTCTCGAAGAACTACTTTTGGCCAAAGATGTTTCACAACGTCAATCGCTTCACCAACCGTTGCTCTACATGTCGCAAAGCTAAGTCCAAAGCTCAATCCCACGACCTTTATATGCCTCTACCAATTCCATATCAACCATGGGAAGACATTAGCATGGACTTTGTACTTGGGTTGCCTAGGACTCAAAATGGCAATGATTCGGTATTTGTCGTTGTGGACCGTTTCTCAAAAAATGGCACATTTTATTCCTTGCAACAAGATAGACGATGCTTCACATGTTGCTAATCTCTTCTATAGGGAAGTATTGCGTCTACATGAAGTGCCCAAGATGATAGTCTTGGACCGCGATGTCAAGTTCCTTAGCTACTTTTGGAAGACCCTATGCGCCAAGCTCGGAATCAAGGTACTATTCTCCACGGCATACCATCCTCAAACCGACGGCCAAACGGAGGTGACCAACCGCACACTCTCCGCTCTACTTCGAGTACTCATCAAGAAGAACATTAATGAGTGGGAGGAGTGCCTACCTATCGCCGAGTTCGCCTACAACCGAGCAAGACACTCAACAACCGGCAAGTCCCCCTTCGAGGTCGTCTACGGATTCAACCCATTGTCACCATTGGACATTCTTCCTCTACCACTACAAGAGCGCATCAATTTGGACGCAAGTGCATGAGTGACCCATCTCAAGAAGGTGCATGAAGATACAAGAAACACCATCGAGCGCCAAGTACAACGCCTTGCGACCAAGCTGAACGTCAACAAGCACCCTATGGTATTCAACATTGGAGACATCGTGTGGCTACATCTTCGCAAAGATCGCTTTCCACAAGAACGCAAGTCCAAGCTTCAACCACGAGCGGATGGACCCTTCAAGGTGCTTGCACGCTACAACAACAATGCTTACAAGATTGACATCCCACGTGACAAGTACTCCGTGAGCGACATCTTCAACATCAAAGATCTCTCGACCTACCATGGTGATGAGGATTTCGATCCGAGGATGGATCTTCCCCAAGGAAGGGGAGATGATGCGGAGCATCCCAAGACCATCCCCATGGACGCACCTACACCTCCAATGACACCACTTGGACCAATGACTAGAGCCCGAGCCAAGGCTATCGAAGATAAGGTGAACTCACTCCTCTCCGAACTTCCACTTTCTCTGCATGAGACATGGCTACTACCTAAGTCCGAGATGTTGTTCATGATTAGGTACCAAGAGGACCCTCCTGAAGATGCATGTGAATACGGACAAGTCCCCAAGTCCACGGATGAGGAGAACCAACGGAAGGAGCCAAGAACATCTCCCAGGCCCCGGACATCCGGCCCCTGGAGCGTCATCCACTACAGCTGCTCAGCCACCAGGCGCCTACAAGCCCCAGACATCCGGCCCTGCGAGCCCGGACATCCGGCCTTTCCCGAGCCCCCGGACATCCGGCCACCAGCCCAGAAATCCGGACCCCTCTGAACCCGAGAGCAACAAAGCCCACCGCTCCAGCCCGGACATCCGGCCTCCTCAGCCCGGACATCCGGCGTCACGTGAAATCCCGGACATCTGGCCCGACGCCCGGACGTCCGGCCTCCCCTATCTGCGCATAGTGAAGGGCCGAGGCCCGTGTATCCCTTCTCCCCTAGACTATATATACTTCACCTCGTCCAACTTTCTAGGGTTAGCGTTGTGTTAGCTCAATTATAGAGATAGAGCATTGATCATCCATATTGTATCTACTCCACGAGAGAGACCGCGGCCTCTTCGGAGAAGATCCCTTTGGATTCAAGACCTCCTTGCGGAGAAGACATCAAGACCCCCTCTTGGGCGGCCCCCTCAAGACCTCCTCACGGAGAAGATCGTGCTACTTGTATCGTCCTTAGTTGATTGTGGACCGTGTATCGTTCTATGTATCTGAGGATCTAGCACTTGTGTGACTTGTTCTTGTTAGTTTGAGTGTTCCTCTTCGTTCCCCCTTGTTTTCCCCTTTGTGTTCTTCGTGTTCCTCGCGGGATTCCGATCCTTTCGTGAAAGATCGGGTGATTAGGGTTCTACCCTACATCATCTTCTCCCGCCATTCTTCTCCCTCTCCACTCCATCCGGCCGCCATGCCGCCGAAGAAGTACACGGCCCCTTGCGCCGCTACCGATGCCGACGCCACCCAGCCGAAGCAGAGGAAGCCGAGGGCGCCACCGTCCAAACCCCTGGGCATGTCAAACGCCGACTGGAAGGCGGAGGTTCAACGCTGGGAGGCTGTCACCACCGAACGGCGAAACAGGCTCAATGCCAAGAGGGCCCGGGAAAGGGCGTCGGCGACGGCTGCGGCCGTGGCAGAGCAAGCAGATCGTGTTGCGGAACAAGCAGAGGCGTCTCGCGCGGGGATGATCAATCCACCCGGCGGCCACTGCCCACACGCTCCCTGGAGCCAGCAGAGCGTCGAGTCGCCGGCCGGCTTCTCGCCGTCGCCACACCCCTGGGGATGCGCGCCCTCGCCTGGCTACATCGACGGTGACGCGCACGGCGGGTTCAACCCCAACATGACCATTCCACATGGCCACCCCGCCCAGCGCACGCCCTCACCCGCGTTCGTCGGCGTCCAGTACCCCTCGTACACCTACTCGCCGCCGGCTTACGCATCCTCCCCGACGCCGCCTCTGCGTCGTGGCGCGCTGCTCTTCTCACAAGCCTCGTCGTTGTATCTCGGCAACCCCGACGAGACGGAGGCCAACATGGACAACATCATCACGACCGGCTCGGCCACCGCCGCCGCCTCCCCCGGGTTCAATGCCCAAGAAGATACAATGGACCTCACCGGCGACATGGACGACGAGCTCGACTACGGCGAGGAGGCAGAGGAGGAGGAGGAGCCGGCGCCTACTCCGGCGAGGAAAGGGAAAAAGAAGAAGCGGGCGGCCAGGACCGGCTTGCCGCACATCAAGTGGGCGTCCAAAGAAGACGAGTGCCTCGCCGAAGCGTGGAAGATCGTCTTCCTCGACCCGATCACCGGCACGAACCAGAATGCTGACACGTACTGGGAGCGCATCAAGTCGGAGTTCGATGAGCGCAAGCTGGTCGACCCCTACTTCACTGGCGTCCACATGCAGCGCGGCACAAAGGCCATGACGAACCATTGGACGCTCATCCAAAGGGCGTGCAACAAATGACATGGAACCGTCGAGGAGGTCACGGCTCGCCCGGAAAGCGGCGCCAACATCGAGGCTCAGGTATGCACAAAGCCGGTCTCTCGCTCATTTTTAGCCATGTGCGCCGCTGACACTTGTTCCTCAGCGCAGATGGTCCGGATGTTCGGCATGTATCTCCAGGACAGCAGCACCAACCAAGAGTTCAAGTACCTCCATGTGTTCTCTCGGATCGAGAAGTGCGAGAAGTGGGCAGACGTCCGGCGCACCCTCACCAAGGCCAAGGAGACGTACAAGTCGGTCGTGCCAACGCCGGGCGCGGCCGATGGGCGCCCGGACGGCAACAAACGAGCCAAGTCGGCGAAGGACGCCGTGTCGGCTACTACGCGTCTGCAAGAGTCCATCGAGAATTGCATCACCGACGCCAAGACCCGCGCCGCCCAGAGGGAAGAGAAAACCGAGGCGCGATGGTCGGCGTTGATGACGAACAACGCCGTCAAGCTCGACCTGCTCCGGACCAACATCGTCGTGAAGAAGAGGAACACCGACCTGGCTTTCCTAATGGGGGGGGGGACATGTCGACGATGCACGAGCAGGTCAAGGCGTGGTACCTGGCGGAGCGAGGCCTCATCCTGAACCAGATGCCGTCGACGACGGCGCCAACTCCCACGCTGACCCCAACACCGCCGCCAAGCCCGAGCGACGCCTCCACGACATCCAGCATAGAAGCCGCACCGACGCCGACCAGCCCGCGCACGCCGACTCACGCCAGTCCGACGCTGGAGGACGGCGCCGCCGTTTGACACATTGTCTACGCCTTACTTTTGAACGCCGAACTTTCAAGTTATTGATCGCCGAACTGTGGCATGGTGATCACCAGACTTGTGGAGCTGATTGCCTGACTTGGGTAGCGGGAAATGTCATGTTTGAATTTAAACTTCTTGGGGCCGGCCCCTAGGGGCGTGGCTGGGACCTAGATCGCCTCCGGGGCCTAAAATGTGTCGGGCGAAGGTCCAATAGCGTCGGCCGCTGCGCTGGGGGCCGAACGAGTGGAGATGCTCTCAGATATAGGAAAAAACAAAGCACATTTTTTCAAAATGAAACTAAAACCCCGTCTCTGCGTCTCCTCCGGCCTCTTCGACTTGCTGGTATCCTGGCGGACTTGACCCCAACTCAGATCTGCGCCCCCATCCAGCCTGTGGCTCGCCAGTGTCGCCGGTCACCGTCGCG
This sequence comes from Triticum dicoccoides, assembly GCF_002162155.2. Classification (NCBI taxonomy): domain Eukaryota; kingdom Viridiplantae; phylum Streptophyta; class Magnoliopsida; order Poales; family Poaceae; genus Triticum; species Triticum dicoccoides. The sequence continues at coordinate 605,069,075 of NC_041390.1, read as the reverse complement.
TCCCATGCGCGGGCGCTCTCCACCTCTGAAACATGGCCACCTTGATGCCCCCTGATACATCTCCAACGTATCTCTAATTTTTGATTGCTCCATGCTATATTATCTACTGTTTTGGATGTTTATGGGCTTTATTATACACTTTAATATCATTTTTGGGACTAACCTATTAACCCAGAGCCCAGTGCCAGTTTCTGTTTTTACCTTGTTTTAGAATATCGCAGAAAAGGAAAAGCAAACGGAGTCCAATTGACCTGAAACTTCACGGAACTTATTTTTGGATCAGAAGAAGCTCGGGAGACTTGGAGTCCACGTAAGGGAAGCTTCGAGGAGGCCACGAGGTAGGGGGGCGCACCCACCCCCCTGGGCGCGCCCTCCACCCTCGTGGGCCCCTCGTGGCCCCCCTGATGTACTTCTTCTGCCTATATATCTCCATATACCCTAAAAACATCGGGGATCACAATAGATCGGGAGTTCCGCCGCTAGAAGCCTCCGTAGCCACCGAAAGCCAATCTATACCCGTTTCGGCACCCTGCCGGAGGGAGAATCCCTCTCCGGTGGCCATCTTCATCATCCCGGTGCTCTCCATGATGAGGAGGGAGTAGTTCTCCCTCGGGGCTGAGGGTATGTACCAGTAGCTATGTGTTTGATCTCTCTCTCTCTCTCTCTCTCTCTCTCTCTCTCTCTCTCTCTCTCTCGTGTTCTTGATTTGGCATGATCTTGATTTATCGCAAGCTTTGCTATTATAGTTGGATCTTATGTTTCTCCTCCCCCTCTACTCTCTTGTAATGGATTGAGTTTTCCCCTTGAAGTAATCTTATCGGATTGAGTCTTTAAAGATTTGAGAACACTTGATGTATGTCTTGCCGTGCGTATCTGTGGTGACAATGGGATATCACGTGATTCACTTGATGTATGTTTTGGTGATCAACTTGCGGGTTCCGCCCATGAACCTATGCATAGGGGTTGGCACACGTTTTCGTCGTGATTCTGCGGTAGAAACCTTGGGGCACTCTTTGAGGTTCTATGTGTTGGTTGAATAGATGAATCTGAGATTGTGTGATGCATATCGTATAATCATACCCACGGATACTTGAGGTGACATTGGAGTATCTAGGTGACATTAGGGTTTTGGTTGATTTGTGTCTTAAGGTGTTATTCTAGTACGAACTCTAGGGCTGTTTGTGACACTTATAGGAATAGCCCAACGGATTGATTGTAAAGAATAACTTTGAGGTGGTTTCGTACCCTACCATAATCTCTTCATTTGTTCTCCGCTATTAGTGACTTTGGACTGACTCTTTGTTGCATGTTGAGGGATAGTTATATGATCCAATTATGTTATTATTGTTGAGAGGACTTGCACTAGTGAAAGTATGAACCCTAGGCCTTGTTTCCTAGCATTGCAATACCATTTACGCTCACTTTTATCATTCGTTACCTTGCTGTTTTTATATTTTCAGATTACAAAAACCATTATCTACTATCCATATTGCACTTGTATCACCATCTTGAAGGAAATATGCCCTAGAGGCAATAATAAAGTTATTATTTATTTCCTTATATCATGATAAATGTTTATTATTCATGCTAGAATTGTATTAACCGGAAACATAATACCTGTGTGAATACATAGACAAACAAAGTGTCACTAGTATGCCTCTACTTGACTAGCTCGTCGATCAAAGATGGTTATGTTTCCTAACCATAGACATGAGTTGTCATTTGATTAACGGGATCACATCATTAGGAGAATGATGTGATTGACTTGACCCATTCCGTTAGCTTAGCACTTGATCGTTTAGTTTGTTGCTATTGCTTTCTTCATGACTTATACATGTTCCTATGACTATGAGATTATGCAACTCCCGTTTACCGAAGGAACACTTTGTGTGCTACCAAACGTCACAAGGTAACTGGGTGATTATAAAGGTGCTCTACAGGTGTCTCCGAAGGTACTTGTTGGGTTGGCATATTTCGAGATTAGGATTTGTCACTCCGATTGTCGAAGAGGTATCTCTGGGCCCTCTCGGTAATGAACATCACATAAGCCTTGCAAGCATTGCAACTAATGAGTTAGTTGCGAGATGATGTATTACGAAACGAGTAAAGAGACTTGCTGGTAATGAGATTGAACTAGGTATTGAGATACCGACGATCGAATCTCAGGCAAGTAACATACCGATGACAAAGGGAACAAAGTATGTTGTTATGCGGTCTGACTGATAAAAGATCTTCGTAGAATATGTGGGAGCCAATATGAGCATCCAGGTTCCGCTATTGGTTATTGACTGGAGACATGTCTCGGTCATGTCTACATTGTTCTCGAACCCGTAGGGTCCGCACGCTTAACGTTACGATGACAGTTTTATTATGAGTTTATATATTTTGATGTACCAAAGTTTGTTTGGAGTCCCGGATGTGATCACGGACATGACGAGGAGTCTCGAAATGATCGAGACATAAAGATTGATATATTGGACGGCTAGATTCGGACACCGGAAGTGTTCCGGGTGATTTCGGCGAAAACCGGAGTGCCGGAGGGTTACCGGAACCCCCCCCCCCCAAGGAGAAGTAATGGGCCTTATGGGCCCTAGTGGAGAGAGAGAGGGGCGGCCAGGGTGGGCCGTGCGCCCCCTCCCCCTATGGTCCGAATTGGACTAGGAGAGGCGGGCGGCACCCCCCTTTCCTTCTCCCTCTCCCCCTTCCTTTCCCCCTCCTAGTAGGAGTAGGAAAGAGGGGAGTCCTACTCCTACTAGGAGGAGGACTCCTCCTCCTTGGCGCGCCCTAGGGCCAGCCGGCCTCCCCCCTTGCTCCTTTATATACGGGGACAGGGGGCACCTCTAGACACACAAGTTGATCTTCAAGATCGTTCTCTTAGCCGTGTGCGGTGCCCCCCTCCACCATAGTCCTCGATAATATTGTAGTGGTGCTTAGGCGAAGCCCTGCGACAGTAGAACATCAAGATTGTCACCATGCCATCATGCTGACGGAACTCTTCCCCGACACTTTGCTGGATCGGAGTCCGGGGATCGTCATCGAGCTGAACGTGTGCTAGAAGTCGGAGGTGCCGTAGTTTCGGTGCTTGATCGGTCAGGCCGTGAAGACGTACGACTACATCAACCGCGTTGTCATAATGCTTCCGCTGTCGGTCTACGAGGGTACGTAGATTACACTCTCCCCTCTCGTTGCTATGCATCACCATGATCTTGCGTGTGCGTAGGAATTTTTTTGAAATTACTACGTTCCCCAACACATCTCTTCACCGAACTAGTGCACATATACAATTTACCATTGTATTGGGTGTGTTGGGGACACAAGGACTCTTTGTTATTTGGTTGCAGGGTTGCTTGAGAGAGACCATATTCATCCTATGCCTCCTATGGATTGATAAACCTTAGGTCATCCACTTGAGGGAAATTTGCTATACAAGCCTCTGCACTTGGAGGCCCAACAAAGTCTAGAAGAAGAAGGTTGTGTAGTAGACATCACCCCCCTCATGTACGACAGTGCTACAGTGACCGCCTGGGTGGCCTGGGAGCTAGCCCTGTTCTGTGGCCGAATTCAGATAGATCCACCGAAGATGAATGAAAGTTGGATCCAAACAGATCCATCGAAGAACAGCACCGACCGAACACCATGAGATCTACCAGAGATACACATTCACACGCCCTCCCACAACACTAGATAGACCGAGAGATAGGGGCTAGGCGGAAAGGACATTATTCCATCTTCATGGAGACCTCGCTGCCTCACCTCCTTGAGCAAAACACAAATTCTAACCAAACTCAAAACTCTACCTAAAAGCCAGATCAGGATCCCTCCCGCCGGCAAGGGTCGGGGTCCACTGTGCCTCTATGGCTCTAAGATTAACAATAGCAGACCCCGCAAAAATTCAACCCGCAAAACGCGTTTGCGGGTCAAAAACATGCGCGACCGAGCAGAACCCGTATCTAAACCTGCATAATTTGAAAAAAACAATTTCGCTGGAGAAATTGCACAAACATAGTTTATCACATAATACATAGTTCATCACATGATCAACAAACTACAAGCATAGCTATACTACAAACTATGTTAAACTAGTACTAGGGGGTCGGATCTGACGGCGGCGAGGTCGCGGCAACTGGACGACGCCGTGGAGGAGCCGGACGCTCAATCCTCCTCGCCGGAGCTGAACAGATCGACGTACTTCTCCGCCTACTCCGCGCGGATGCGGCGCCACTCGTCAGCCTTCTCGTCGGCGGCGACGTTATCGGCGACCGCGTGCTGCCACTCGAGGGCTTCAAGCTCCTCGGCGTGGCCCCATCACTCCTCCTCCTCGCGCACGCTCCGCTCAGCGATGGCGGCGGTGGCGGCGTCGAAGTCCGCGACATAGTCCTCGGGCCCGACGACTCCGCGGCGGCCGAGCGGAGCGGGCTCCTCGGGCTCCTCCTTCACCGGGACGAAGGCGAACGGCGAACGGCGCCGGCGGCTCCTCCTCGTCCAACCACTCCCTCTTCACGGGGAGGAAGCCCACGGCGGAGGACGAGGAGGATCTGACATAGGAAGACCTCGCGGAGGAGAAGGACGCGCGAAGGCGGTCATACTCCTCCGTCTCGCGGCGGTTGAAGCTCGTCGGCGGCGACATCCCGTGGTTGGTCCACTTCCGGGCGCCGGGCTTCCTCGCGCCGTCCGACCGGACGCGCCGCTCACGCTCCGGGTCCCTCTCACGGCCGGATCTGCTGCCGGAGCCGCATCCGGAGCTCCACATTCGCCCCCACATGGCGGCAGGAGGCAGGGCAGGAGGTCGCCGACGGCGAGAAACTGGGAGAGGGGAAAGGGGAATCGGGTGGCTCGCGGCGGCGGGGGGATAAGGTTTGGACCCGCAAAAAGGTCGCGAAACCGCACTTATAGTGCTCAGGGAGTGCGATTTGCGGGCTGCGGCAAAATTGCGGGCCAGGCGAGTATGCGGGCTCTGTTCTGGCTGGAAAATTGGCCCGAGCCCGCATACTTGCCAGAATTTTTGCGGGCCGGGCGTTTTGCGGGGTCTGCTAGAGTTGCTCTAAGGCCAGTGGAGGCAAGGCGGACCAACAGTGGCACCAAGGGAGTTAGGGAAAAACCTAATCGTCTTGTATGCCCGGTAGGCGCGAGATGAAGGAGTACACAGTTTAAAATTGTTGCTCACAAGCCCGGACGACCCTAAGCCACAACCAGGAGTGCGGCCACCTAGGGCCCACCTGAATCAAGGGTGGCGCTCGCGCTTGGGCTTCCAATCTCGACCGTCACTCACCGTAGTCGTAAAGGAGTCCTGGTCGCGCGCCATTACTCTTGTGAATTTGCAATCTTTCGGGCAGTGGTGATCCGACAGTCTACCTTGCTGCGTAGGCGCAATCGTGCAGGAGTGGCTAGGGCCTGACTCTCGCCCCCATGCACACAAACACACTAAAATGCGGCCGATCCTCCACTGGTGAGGATTGGAGCTTGAGTGTGGTGGTGGGCTTGGCTGAGGCGGGCGTTGCTGCAGGAGCTTGAGATAGTGGCGGCCTGCCTTGCCAGCGGTGAGCAGGGACACGCCCATGGGCGGGCGAGCATCTCCCTTGAGGCGCTGATTCGGGATAAAGGGTTGGGGGAGCCATTGATTTGGGATGAAGGATTGGGGGAGATGAACATGAGGATTAGTTTTTTTTCAAGGTGACGCGTGAGGATTAGGTAGAGCAGAGGCGTGCTATTGCAAAGAACATGGTGTTAGGTCCACAAGAGGGACGCGTGGCGCACAATCGAGGCGGCAAAGGCCCACTTGATGACCCGTCAGTTTTTTTGAGGAGTTGACTTTTAATCGTTTCCCATTCACACATTCTTGGTTTTTTTGAGTGGTAAACTAAAACTTTATTGTGAAGTAGAAGCTTGGTTTACAGGAATAACAAACTGGTCATGGGGTATACCCAGCCACAAATGGCGACCAACATCTAATGAAGTAGAAAATTTAGCTAAATTGTGTGCATCAACATTCATAGTACGACTTTCAAAAATGAAATCACAGCTTGTGAGTTCTCTCGCCCGAGCATTAATCTCCTTAATGATTGCACTATACCTTTCTTCAGTTCCATTCTTTATCTCCGCCACCACTAATTTATTATCACATGCAATAACAACTTTGTCGAGGGACAAGTCCAGCACAAGCGCTAGAGCTTCACGGCAAGCGAGTGCCTCCAATGTTGCCGGGTCTGAAATGTCGGTAAATACCATAGCTGATGAACCCAAGAAGAGGCCCGTGTGATCACGGCAAACCGTAGCGGATGCGCCACTATTGCCATTTCTTGCAAGATCTCCGTCAACGTGTATCTTCGCCACCCCGGGGCTCGGCGCTGTCCATTTCATTGTACGTCTCATCCGCATCCCACCCGTAACTGGATGCATTTCTTTGCAAGACTCAGTTTTCAAGGACTCCAATTTGGATATGAAGCTAGTGGCGAAGCCATGAGTGGCATGTGGACTCTGAAGGATTCCCTCATGTGGACTCTGAAGGATTCCCTCATGGATCGCTTTTCTTCTTGCTGCCCAAATAGCCCATAGAGTAACAACTAACTTGATCATGCTAGCATGTGGTAAATCGTTGATAGTTAAAACTACCTAGGCCTGCTTCATCTCCGGTGTTCCCAGGTGGCTTCTCAGTCGGAATGGTGTGACCACTTCACTTTCAGGAATTTGATAGACTTGTTGCGAGTCTTGCGCTCGGTTTCTTCAAGAATAGCAACGGGATGCTCATGATAAGACATGTCTTCTTGGAGATCAATCTCTTCGAAGTTGATGGTGCGCTCAGGAGTCTTGAAGCACTTGCGAAGCTGTGACACGTGAAACACATCGTGCACATTTGTGAAGTTGGACGGAAGCTCAAGTTGATAGGCAAGATCGCCTCTTTTGCCAATGATCTTGAAATGACCCACATATCTAGGGGGAAGTTTCCCTTTGATACCAAAGCGACGAGTGCTTTTCATTGGAGAGACGCGGAGGTAGACATGGTCTCCGATCTCGAAAGCCAAGTCATGGTGCTTGCTATCATAGTAACTCTTCTGGAGCGATTGCGCGGCTTTGAGATTTTTATGGATGACTTTGCACATTTCTTCAGCTTCTGTGATTAAGTCATTGCCAAGAAGTTGGCGTTCACCAGTCTCTGACCAATTAAAAGGAGTACGACACTTTCTGCCATAGAGAATCTCGAATGGGGCCTTGCCCAAACTCGCTTGGAAGCTGCTGTTGTAGGAGAACTCGGAATATGGAAGACAATCTTCCCACTTCATACCGAAGGAAATGACACAAGCCCTGAGCATATCTTCAAGAATTTGATTGACTCGCTTGACTTGGCCACTAATTTGGTGATGGAAGGTTGTGCTGAAGCGAATGTTGGTGCCCATGGCCTTCTGGAAGGAGTCCCAGAACTTAGAAGTGAAGATACTTCCATGATCTGAAGATATCAATTGCAGAATGCCGTGCAAGGAGACAATCCTGGAGGTGTATAGCTCTACCAGCTGAGCTGCTGTGATAGATTCTTTGATTGGAAGGAAATGAGCCACTTTAGTAAGCTTGTCAATGGCAACGAAGATAGCATTATTTCCACACTTGGACTTGGGAAAACCAGTCATGAAGTCCATCTCAATATGGTCAAACTTCCATTCTGGAATAGTAAGAGGTTGGAGGAGACCGGCTGGCTGTTGGTGTTCTGCTTTCACTCTTCTGTAGACATCACATTCATTCACGAACTGAGCAATTTCTCGCTTCATTCGAGTCCACCAATACGACTGCTTAAGGTCATGGTACATCTTTGTACTTCCAGGATGAAAGGATAGAAGGGAATTGTGCACCTCATTCATAATGACTTTCCTTAGATCATCTTTAGGAACCACAATTCGATCCTCGAAGAATAGAGTATCTTTGTCATCAAGGCGATAGCACTTGTACTTGGGTTGACTCTTGGCAATCCCATTTTTCACCTTCTTCACCATGGCATCAAAAAGTTGTGCCTGACGAATTTGATCTTCCAAAGTAGGAGAGACTTGAAGATTGGCAAGAAAGCCTTGAGAAACAACTTGGAGATTCAGTTTGTGGAAAGCTTCACAAAGGTCCGGTTGGAAGGGCTTAAGAATTAAGCTGTTGCAGTAAGTCTTCCTGCTCAAAGCATCTGCAATGACATTGGTCTTGCCTGGAGTACTTGGGTTGACATGGAGCACACATTCCTGGTATTCTTCCTAGTTCTCACAAACTACCTAGGCCTGCTTCGGCCCATGTAAGGAGTGAGGTTCAATGAGGCGCAAACCGTAAGAAAACGCCCAGGCTGGCCAGTTTGAGCATCTTTTGTATTTTTCAGCGTGTATTTTGTACCTTTCTGCGATTTTGAGGATTACAACCTCTAGGGAAGCTCACCATAGTTTACATGAATGTCAGCATCGAGCGTGGGAACGTGCCCAGGGTGGCCGGATGGTAAATTCTCCCCTGAATCAGAGGGAGTGATAAAATAAACTCTATCATAAAAGTTGTACTATGAAAAACCTCTTTTTTGAATATAAATTCAATGACATACTTTTCTTAGCATATACCATATTTTTTTCCAAATACTCCCTCCGTCCGCCAAAGAGTGAACATCTGGCTCGAGTAATTTTCCCAAAATAAGTGAACGTCTGGCTCCGCAGCGATCGACCAAGGTAATTTTACGTTCACCCCCTTGGTCTACGCCTCGAGGCAACCACAGCGGTCCACCACCCAATCCACTCGTTCTCACCCCAGACGACCCAATCCACTCGTCCTCTCCCCCAAAATTTCCCCAATCTTCCTCCTCTCCCCCAATGTTTCTCCTCCCCGATCCAATCCCAGTTCGCTGGGAGTCAATCCTCCAATCGAAGCCAGTCGTTGGTCATCGAGAGAGTAATGGCGGCCAGTCCATATAAACTCCCAGTACGGTGTGCACCTCACTGGAGCCATGGCGGGCGGCGGAGCGGGCGAAGGAGCAGAAGCCGGCGATGGCCAGCGAGTCGAGGCCGTCGCGACGGCCGGCGGCGCAACACGCGGCCGCGGAGGATCTGGTTCTGGAGTCCCTCACCGTGCTCGTGCAGTCAAGTTTCGACCGCGTTCGCCCTCGTACATCCGTCTGCGACGCCAAGATCCTTGACCTGGACAAGGACATAGGGGCTGATGGTGAAGCGGGTGTTGGCCGTGGAGGTGCTGTACCTGGCGCTGCAGCGGGTCATACGGCTAACCAGGTCGGCGCAACAGCTGGTGCTGGGCAGGACATGAAGGAAATATGCCCTAGAGGCAATAATAAAGTTATTATTTATTTCCTTATATCATGATAAATGTTTATTATTCATGCTAGAATTGTATTAACCGGAAATGTAATACTTGTGTGAATACATAGACAAACAAAGTGTCACTAGTATGCCTCTACTTGACTAGCTCGTTAATCGAAGATGGTTATGTTTCCTAACCATAGACATGAGTTGTCATTTGATTAACGAGATCACATCATTAGGAGAATGATGTGATTGACATGACCCATTCCATTAGCTTAGCACCCGATCGTTTAGTATGTTGCTATTGCTTTCTTCGTGACTTATACATGTTCCTATGGCTATGAGATTATGCAACTCCCGTTTACCGGAGGAACACTTTGTGTACTACCAAACGTCACAACGTAACTGGGTGATTATAAAGGTGCTCTACAGGTGTCTCCAAAGTTACATGTTGGGTTGGTGTATTTCGAGATTAGGATTTGTCGCTCCGATTGTCGGAGAGGTATCTCTGGGCCCTCTCGGCAATACACATCACTTAAGCCTTGCAAGCAATGCAACTAATAAGTTAGTTGCAAGATGATTTATTACGGAATGAGTAAAGAGACTTGCCGGTAACGAGATTGAACTAGGTATTGAGATATCGACGATCGAATCTCGGGCAAGTAACATACCGATGACAAAGGGAACAACGTATGTTGTTATGCGGTCTGACCGATAAAGATCTTCGTAGAATATGTAGGAGCCAATATGAGCATCCAGGTTCCGCTATTGGTTATTGACCGGAGACGTGTCTCGGTCATGTCTACATTGTTCTCGAACCCGTAGGGTCCGCACGCTTAACGTTACGATGATAGTTTCATTACGAGTTTATATATTTTGATGTACCGAAGGTTGTTCGGAATCCCGGATGTGATCACGGACTTGACGAGGAGTCTCAAAATGGTCGAGACATAAAGATCGATATATTGGACGACTATATTTGGACACCGGAAAGGTTCCGGGTAAGATTGGGACAATACCGGATCACCGGGAGGTTATCGGAACCCCCCGGAAGGTATATGGGCCTTATTGGGCCTTAGTGGAAAGGAGGGAAAAGGATCAAGGGAGCCCCCCCCCAGCCCAATCCGAATTGGGAGGGGGGCCGGCCCCCCTTTCCTTCCTCCCTCCTTCCTCTTCCTTCCCTCTCCTACTCCTAATAGAAAAGGGGAGTCCTACTCCCGATGGGAGTTGGACTCCCCCCTTGGGCGCGCCACCCTCCTTGGCCGGCCCCCTCCTCCACTCCTTTATATACGGGGGCAGGGGGCACCCCAGAGACACAATAATTGATCATTGATCTCTTAGCCGTGTGCGGTGCCCCCCTCCACCATAATCCTCGATAATATTGTAGCGGTGCTTAGGCGAAGCCCTGCGACGGTAGAACATCAAGATCGTCACCACGCCATCGTGCTGACGGAACTCATCCCCGGCACTTTGCTGGATCGGAGTCCAGGGATCGTCATCGAGCTGAACGTGTGCAAAAACTCAGAGGTGCCGTAGTTTCGGTGCTTGATCGGTCGGGCCATGAAGACGTACGACTACATCAACCGCGTTGTTATAACGCTTCCGCTTCCGGTCTACGAGGGTACGTAGACAACACTCTCCCCTCTCGTTGCTGTGCATCACCATGATCTTGCGTGTGCGTAGGATATTTTTTGAAATTACTACGTTCCCCAACAGTGGCATCCGAGCCTAGGTTTTATGTGTTGATGTTATATGCACGAGTAGAACACAAGTGAGTTGTGGGCGATATAAGTCATAGTGCTTACCAGCATGTCATACTTTGGTTCGGCGGTATTGTTGGATGAAGCGGCCCGGACCGACATTACGCGTGCGCTTACGCGAGACTGGTTCTACCGACGTGCTTTGCACACAGGTGGCTGGCGGGTGTCAGTTTCTCCAACTTTAGTTGAACCAAGTGTGGCTACGCCCGGTCCTTGCGAAGGTTAAAACGGCACCAACTTGACAAACTATCGTTGTGGTTTTTGATGCGTAGGTAAGATTGGTTCTTGCTAAGGCCGTAGTAACCACGTAAAACTTGCAACAAACAAAGTAGAAGACGTCTAACTTGTTTTTGCAGGGCATGTTGTGATGTGATATGGTCAAGGCATGATGCTAAATTTTATTGTATGAGATGATCATGTTTTGTAACCAAGTTATCGGCAACTGGCAGGAGCCATATGGTTGTCGCTTTATTGTATGCAATGCAATCGCCCTGTAATGCTTTACTTTATCACTAAGCGGTAGCGATAGTCGTAGAAGCATAAGATTGGTGAGACGACAACGATGCTATGATGGAGATCAAGGTGTCGCGCCGGTGACGATGGTGATCATGACGATGCTTCGGTGATGGAGATCACAAGCACAAGATGATGATGGCCATATCATATTACTTATATTGATTGCATGTGATGTTTATCTTTTATGCATCTTATCTTGCTTTGATTGACGGTAGCATTATAAGATTATCTCTCACTAAATTTCAAGATAAAAGTGTTCTCCCTGAGTATGCACCGTTGCCAAAGTTCATCGTGCCCAGACACCATGTGATGATCGGGTGTGATAAGCTCTACGTCCATCTACAACGGGTGCAAGCCAGTTTTGCACACGCAGAATACTCAGGTTAAACTTGACGAGCCTAGCATATGCAGATATGGCCTCGGAACACTAAGACCGAAAGGTCGAGCGTGAATCATATAGTAGATATGATCAACATAGTGATGTTCACCATTGAAAACTACTCCATTTCACGTGATGATCGGTTATGGTTTAGTTGATTTGGATCACGTGATCACTTAGAAGATTAGAGGGATGTCTTTCTAAGTGGGAGTTCTTAAGTAATATGATTAACTGAACTTAAATTTATCATGAACTTAGTACCTGATAGTATCTTGCTTGTTTATGTTTGATTGTAGATAGATGGCCCATGCTGTTGTTCCGTTGAATTTTAATGCGTTCCTTGAGAAAGAAAAGTTGAAAGATGATGGTAGCAATTATACGGACTGGGTCCGTAACTTGAGGATTATCCTCATTGCCACACAGAAGAATTACGTCCTGGAAGCACCGCTGGGTGCCAGGCCTGCTGCTGATGCAACTGACGACGTTAAGAACGTCTGGCAGAGCAAAGCTGATGACTACTCGATAGTTCAATGTGCCATGCTTTATGGCTTAGAACCGGGTCTTTAACGACGTTTTGAACGTCATGGAGCATATGAGATGTTAGAGGAGTTGAAGCTAATATTTCAAGCAAATGCCCGGATTGAGAGATATGAAGTCTCCAATAAGTTATGTAGCTGCAAGATGGAGGAGAACAGTTCTGTCAGTGAGCATATACTCAAAATGTCTGGGTATAATAATCACTTGATTCAACTGGGAGTTAATCTTCCGGATGATTACGTCATTGACAGAATTCTCCAATCACTTCCACCTAGCTACAAGAGCTTCATGATGAACTATAATATGCAAGGGATGGATAAGACAATTCCCGAGCTCTTCGCAATGCTAAAAGCTGCGGAGGTAGAAATCAAGAAGGAGCATCAAGTGTTTATGGTCAACAAGACCACTAGTTTCAAGAAAAAGGGCAAGGGGAAGAAGAAGGGGAACTTCAAGAAGAACAACAAGCAAGTTGCTGCTCAGGAGAAGAAACCCAAGTCTGGACCTAAGCCTGAAACTGAGTGCTTCTACTGCAAGCAGACTGGTCACTGGAAGCGGAACTGCACCAAGTATTTGGTGGATAAGAAGGATGGCAAGGTGAACAAAGGTATATGTGATATACATGTTATTGATGTGTACCTTACTAGAGCTCGCAGTAGCACCTGGGTATTTGATACTGGTTTTGTCGCTAATATTTGCAACTCGAAACAGGGACTACGGATTAAGCGAACACTAGCGAAGGACGAGGTGACGACGCGTGTGGGAAATGGTTTCAAAGTCGATGTGATCGCGGTCGGCACGCTACCTCTACATCTACCATCGGGATTAGTATTGGACCTAAATAATTGTTATTTGGTGCCAGCGTTGAGCATGAACATTATATCTGGATCTTGTTTGATGCCAGAGTTATTCATTTAAATCAGAGAATAATGGTTGTTCTATTTATATGAGTAATATCTTTTATGGTCATGCACCCTTGAAGAGTGGTCTATTTTTGATGAATCTCGATAGTAGTGATACACATATTCATAATGTTGAAGCCAAAAGATGCAGAGTTGATAATGATAGTGCAACTTATTTGTGGCACTGCCGTTTAGGTCATATCGGTGTAAAGCGCATGAAGAAACTCCATACTGATGGACTTTTGGAACCACTTGATTATGAATCACTTGGTACTTGCGAACCGTGCCTCATGGGTAAGATGACTAAAACGCCGTTCTCCGGTACTATGGAGAGAGCAACAGATTTGTTGGAAATCATACATACAGATGTATGTGGTCCAATGAATGTTGAAGCTCGTGGCGGATATCATTATTTTCTCACCTTCATAGATGATTTAAGCAGATATGGGTATATCTACTTAATGAAACATAAGTCTGAAACATTTGAAAAGTTCAAAGAATTTCAGAGTGAAGTTGAAAATCATCGTAACAAGAAAATAAAGTTTCTACGATCTGATCGTGGAGGAGAATATTTGAGTTACGAGTTTGGTTTACATTTGAAACAATGCGGAATAGTTTCGCAACTCACGCCACCCGGAACACCACAGCGTAATGGTGTGTCCGAACGTCGTAATCGTACTTTACTTGATATGGTGCGAGCTATGATGTCTCTTACAGATTTACCACTATCGTTTTGGGGTTATGCTTTAGAGACGGCCGCATTCATGTTAAATAGGGCACCATCAAAATCCGTTGAGATGACGCCTTATGAACTATGGTTTGGCAAGAAACCAAAGTTGTCGTTTCTGAAAGTTTGGGGCTATGATGCTTATGTGAAAAAGCTTCAACCTGATAAGCTCGAACCCAAATCAGACAAATGTGTCTTCATAGGATACCCGAAGGAGACTGTTGGGTACACCTTCTATCACAGATCCGAAGGCAAGACATTTGTTGCTAAGAATGGATCCTTTCTAGAGAAGGAGTTTCTCTCAAAAGAAGTGAGTGGGAGGAAAGTAGAACTTGATGAGGTAACTGTACCTGCTCCCTTATTGGAAAGTAGTACATCACAGAAACCAGTTTCTGTGACACCTACACCAATTAGTGAGGAAGCTAATGATGATGATCATGAAACTTCAGAACAAGTTACTACTGAACCTCGTAGATCAACCAGAGTAAGATCCGCACCAGAGTGGTACGGTAATCCTGTTCTGGAAGTCATGCTACTAGATCATGATGAACCTACGAACTATGAAGAAGCAATGGTGAGCCTAGATTCCGCAAAATGGCTTGAAGCCATGAAATCTGAGATGGGATCCATGTATGAGAACAAAGTGTGGACTTTGGTTGACTTGCCCAATGATCGGCAAGCAATTGAAAATAAATGGATCTTCAAGAAGAAGACTGACGCTGACGGTAATGTTACTATCTACAAAGCTCGACTTGTCGCAAAAGGTTTTCGACAAGTTCAAGGAATTGACTATGATGAGACCTTCTCACCCGTAGCGATGCTTAAGTCTGTCCGAATCATGTTAGAAATTTCCGCATTTTATGATTATGAAATTTGGCAGATGGATGTCGAAACTGCATTCCTGAATGGATTTCTGGAAGAAGAGTTGTATATGATGCACCCGGAAGGTTTTGTCGATCCAAAAGGAGCTAACAAAGTGTGCAAGCTCCAGCGATCGGTGCAAGCATCTCGGAGTTGGAATAAATGCTTTGATAGTGTGATTAAAGCATTTGGTTTTGTACAGACTTTTGGAGAAGCCTGTATTTACAAGAAAGTGAGTGGGAGCTCTGTAGCATTTCTGATATTATATGTGGATGACATATTGCTAATCGGAAATGATATAGAATTTCTGGATAGCATAAAGGGATACTTGAATAAGAGTTTTTCAATGAAAGACCTCGGTGAAGCTGCTTACATATTGGGCATTAAGATCTATAGAGATAGATCAAGACGCTTAATTGGACTTTCACAAAGCACATACCTTGACAAAGTTTTGAAGAAGTTCAAAATGGTTCAAGCAAAGAAAGGATTCTTGCCTGTGTTACAAGGTGTGAAGTTGAGTAAGACTCAATGCCCGACCACTGCAGAAGATAGAGAGAAAATGAAAGATTTTTCCCTATGCTTCAGCCATAGGCTCTATCATGTATGCAATGCTGTGTACCAGACGTGATGCGTGCCTTGCTATAACTCTAGCAGGGAGGTACCAAAGTAATCCAGGAGTGGATCACTGGACAGCGGTCAAGAACATCCTGAAATACCTGAAGAGGACTAAGGATATGTTTCTCGTATATGGAGGTGACAAAGAGCTCATCGTAAATGGTTACGTTGATGCAAGCTTTGACACTGATCCGAACGATTCTAAATCGCAAACCGGATACGTATTTACATTAAACGGTGGAGCTGTCAGTTGGTGCAGTTCAAAACAAAGCGTCGTGGCGGGATCTACATGTGAAGCGGAGTACATATCTGCTTCGGAAGCAGCTAACAAAGGAGTCTGGATGAAGGAGTTCATATCCGATCTAGGTGTCATACCTAGTGCATTGGGTCCAATGAAAATCTTTTGTGACAATACTGGTGCAATTGCCTTGGCAAAGGAATCCAGATTTCACAAGAGAACCAAGCACATCAAAAGACGCTTCAATTCCATCCGGGATCTAGTCTAGGTGGGAGACATAGAGATTTGCAAGATACATACGGATCTGAATGTAGCAGACCCATTGACTAAGCCTCTTCCACGAGCAAAACATGATCAGCACCAAGGCTCCATGGGTGTTAGAATCATTACTGTGTAATCTAGATTATTGACTCTAGTGCAAGTGGGAGACTCAAGGAAATATGCCCTAGAGGCAATAATAAAGTTATTATTTATTTCCTTATATCATGATAAATGTTTATTATTCATGCTAGAATTGTATTAACCGGAAACATAATACTTGTGTGAATACATAGACAAACAAAGTGTCACTAGTATGCCTCTACTTGACTAGCTCGTTAATCGAAGATGGTTATGTTTCCTAACCATAGACATGAGTTGTCATTTGATTAACGGGATCACATCATTAGGAGAATGATGTGATTGACATGACCCATTCCATTAGCTTAGCACCCGATCGTTTAGTATGTTGCTACTGCTTTCTTCGTGACTTATACATGTTCCTATGGCTATGAGATTATGCAACTCCCGTTTACCGGAGGAACACTTTGTGTGCTACCAAACGTCACAACGTAACTGGGTGATTATAAAGGTGCTCTACAGGTATCTCCAAAGGTACATGTTGGGTTGGCGTATTTCGAGATTAGGATTTGTCGCTCCGATTGTCGGAGAGGTATCTCTGGGCCCTCTCGGTAATACACATCACTTTAGCCTTGCAAGCAATGCAACTAATAAGTTAGTTGCAAGATGATGTATTACGGAATGAGTAAAGAGACTTGCCGGTAACGAGATTGAACTAGGTATTGAGATACCGACGATCGAATCTCGGGCAAGTAACATACCGATGACAAAGGGAACAACGTATGTTGTTATGCGGTCTGACCAATAAAGATCTTCGTAGAATATATAGGAGCCAATATGAGCATCCAGGTTCCGCTATTGGTTATTGACCGGAGATGTGTCTCGGTCATGTCTATATTGTTCTCGAACCCGTAGGGTCCGCACGCTTAACGTTACGATGATAGTTTCATTATGAGGTTATATATTTTGATGTACCGAAGGTTGTTCGGAATCCAGGATGTGATCACGGACTTGACGAGGAGTCTCAAAATGGTCGAGACATAAAGATCGATATATTGGACGACTATATTTGGACACTAGAAAGGTTCCGGGTAAGATTGGGACAATACCGGATCACCGGGAGGTTATCGGAACCCCCCGGGAGGTATATGGGCCTTGTTGGGCCTTAGTGGAAAGGAGGGGAAAGGAGCAAGGGAGGGGGCGTGCCCCCCAAGACCAATCCGAATTGGGAGGGGGGCCGGCCCCCCTTTCCTTCCTCCCTCCTTCCTCTTCCTTCCCTCTCCTACTCCTAATAGGAAAAAGGGGAGTCCTACTCCCGGTGGGAGTTGGACTCCCCCCTGGGCACGCCACCCTCCTTGGCCGGCCCCCTCCTCCACTCCTTTATATACGGGGGCAGGAGGGCACCCCAGAGACACGACAATTGATCATTGATCTCTTAGCCGTGTGCGGTGCCTCCCCTCCACCATAATCCTCGATAATATTGTAGCGGTGCTTAGGCGAAGCCCTGCGACGGTAGAACAACAAGATCGTCACCAGGCCGTCGTGCTGACGGAACTCATCCCTGACACTTTGCTGGATCGGAGTCCGGGGATCGTCATCAAGCTGAACGTGTGCAAAAACTCGGAGGTGCCATAGTTTCGGTGCTTGATCGGTCGGGCCATGAAGATGCACGACTACATCAACCACGTTGTTATAACGCTTCCGCTTCCGGTCTACGAGGGTACGTAGACAACACTCTCCCCTCTCGTTGTTGTGCATCACCATGATCTTGCGTGTGCGTAGGAATTTTTTTGAAATTACTACGTTCCCCAACAGGACAGCGCGTCCGTAGGTGTTGGGCAAGACGGCACGGCGGCATCAGTGCATCCTGGGGCTGACCATGACGCAGCGGCCGCAGGTGCTGGGAACATTGAGGAGAAGATACGCAAGCACTACTAGCTCCGTAAGTTGGCTGGATGCAGTCTTCAATTTGTTTGGCTTTTAGTTTGGCTGGATGTAGTAAGTATGGCTGCATATTTTTATGTTCTGCAAGTATGAAAATTGATTCATACTATTGGAGTATGGCAGATATTATTACTATGGATGATCTATATTTATGGTGATTAGTGTCGTGGTCTCTAAAAATAATTTTCGGTTATGGATGATCCATTGTTATGGTGATTAGTGTCCTGGTCTCTAAAGATATTTTTCGGTTATGTATGATCTCTTGTTACGACAGTGATTTTAGGTTGGATAAATGGTACTATGTTGGTGAATAAACAATCAAGCCCTGGTCTCTAAAATCATGCTATCATAGAGAGATTGTAGTGTTACTGTAGCAACATTCATGATGATCTCTTGTACCAGCTGATGATTTTGATCAACTGATTTCACATGAAAATTACTCTGGCCATGGATACTAGATGACGGATAATTTACATTCTTTATTTTATGATTTAGATCATGCATGGCAAGAGTAATGCTGGAAGTGGCATGAAAATTGCTGGATTCTAGATGATGCATTTTTTTAGATGTTCCAATTGTAAGTTGGATAAATAATTGGATAAACAAATGATGAACTCAATAATAGTTGGATAAAAAATTTCAACCCAATGTCCAACATTACAAAAGTTGCCGCATCTAATATTAGAACTTCTAGTTGGCTAAGGTCTGTAAGACGTTCTCATAGAGTTCGCGATCACAATCTAAAACATTAGGAAGATTTCCTGCACGTTCAAGGCCATCCTTGTACAGTGAGGGATCTTGTAGTCGTTGCCTCCACCTCTCTTCATGACCTTAATTAAGCAGCTTTGTAGTGTAAGAAAAATCATGTTTATCTTATCGGCATCATAGGCATCATATCCCTGCTGCACATTGTTGATTAGCTCATCTGAATTGTTAGAGACCAATCTATCTGACATGGACTGTAGTTAGGAAAATAGGCCAAGGTCTAGGATATTCATATCCGGTGAGTTCGAAGGCTGTTGCATGAGGCGAATATCAAGCCCAGTTTGGGAAACAACATTAAGGAAACCTGGGTCATTACTTGGGACATGTGAGGGTGCATTATCTTGCTGGATCCATATCGTCTCACCTGCGAGCTCTTGAGGCCAAACTGCTTGAATACCTGGTAGTACCTTTTGAATCAAAAACTCCCTTGATACATCTCTCTTAACTGAGATTGTTTTCGTGATTAGTGTCCCTCTTGGACGGTAATCACTTTTCCTTGGCGCTGGCTCCTACAACCAGCAAAGCAACTAAAGTTAGATTAAGTACTGATGTGCATAATAAATAAATGGATTGAAGGTTCAAATTAACCTTTTTGATAAAGGGCCAAATGCCTATCTTCCCATCAAAAATGCAAATACCTTCTGCATTGTATCTAGGCCTTGCTATAGCAACCAAAAACATTATTTTGCCAATGGAGTTCTTATTTTGCATAGTCCTATGTGGGTCTTCTTCCGATGGCAGCTTGTAGAATTTCATGGTCTTCTGAGTGGTGTTAAACCACTTTTCATCTATATGGATTATGTTACGCATATCCTTGAACGTGGGCCTATTTTGCAAACTTTGTTGGTCAAACATAGAGAGACAAAATTGCAGCCTAGCCTTTTTGTTTGCTTCCTTCAAATATGGTTTTAGTGAGCTTGAATGCCTATCGAGCAAGCCGTCCGTAAACATCCTATGTAGTGTGCTTTTCTTCACACCCAAAGCTCTTGCAAGACTGCGTATAGTTCTCCTTTGGCTCCGAGGAATCTCGGGAACCATACTGAGGTCAACTACAATCCTTTTGCGCCCACAGTTTTTCGGCTTCCTTGATCTTACATCAACGGGTACGCCTTGTCAAAGGCACTCCTTCACTCTCCTCCAAACACGTCTGACCTTCTGCACCGAAACATGGAACATGTTTGCAACTTCTCTGGTTGTGGTCTTCTTTAATTTCCGATTGACACTTCTTGCTAGCAACTCTTCATAAATACCAGTCCTTTGCAAATCTGTTAAATTCTTGTATTTGTCTTCATGATGAACTTGCTCATTATCTTGTTGCTCTTGCTCCACATGCATGTCTTCTTCTGGTGCTGAATCATACATGGCTTCATCTACTGAATCATCAAGCTCTTCTTCCTCAAACTGAATCTCTATATCGCCTGCATACACACCATAGTCTTCCTCGTCAACTTGAAGGTTATGTAGAGCTTCATCCATTGCTTGCACTTCCTCTTCCATGCTATGGAAAACACCGCCTTGGTCTTCAAGTTCATGGTCTACAAGGTGAGGTTACGTGAGTAGTTGAATAATATTATAATTAAACATTCATATATGCTATAACTAAATTATTTTACTAACCCGATTCATCTGATTATGCAGGTTCTCTTCTCCATGGGCAACATCAGCCTCATGTTCCTCTTCTCCATGGGCAATGTCGGGCTCATGCTCATCTTCTACATGAAGACCGACATGGGGTTCTTCATGCAAGGCAGCCTCAAGTTCGTCCTCTGTGGCGAAGAAGAATAATCAGCAGGTGCACATGAACAAGGAGAACAAAGAAGTAGACAATCAAGATGTACCTGGGCTCATGTTCAGATCGATTTGATGACCAACCTGGAGCAGTTCTTCATGCAAGGGGGGCTCATGTTCATCTTCTCCGACGAATTGGTGGCTGGCGTGGAGTACTTCTTCATGCAAGTGAGGCTCAAAACCGACCTGGAGTTCTTCATGCAAGGAAGCCTCAAGTTCGTCCTCTATGGCGAAGAAGAATCATCAGCATATGCACATGAACAAGGAGAACAAATGAAAAGATGATCAAGATGTACCTGGGTTCAAGTTCAGATCGATTTGATGACCAACCTGGAGCAATTCTTCATGCAAGGGAGGCACATGTTCAACTTCTCCCTCTCCTAGTGCTATGTTCAAGTCAATGGCCATGGCCTCTGTGTGTTGTTCTAGTTGGTGCTAGTGTGCTGCTTGTTCTACTTGGTGCTAGTGTGCTGGCTTTATAGCTAGTTGTTCTACTTGAAATCTGGCTCATAGCCCAATTCTGTAATTTGCCGCTTCTAATTCTGTAATCTGGCGCCATATTGTACTAGTACTCAGCTACTAGTTGTAGATGGCGGGAAGTGCTATGGCGGGAACAAATTTCTCTTGGCAAAGTTGTTTTTACTTCTCCCTTCTCATTTATTATCAACGGGAATCGAAGCATTGATAAAGTTGTTGGCACCTTAATTGAGTGGTGAAAGGGCTTTTTTGTAAAATCCTTAATTCGTCTTAGAATACCCAGATGTTCACTCTTTGACGGACGGAGGGAGTAGATAATAAAAAATTGACCCAAGATACCAAAGGGCCTAATAAACTCAAACTGGATTCCAGTATAATGCTTAGTATTAAAGCGGACAATTCCCTGGTGCGTGGCACCCGGGTGCTCCAATGCATTTCTCACAGCGGAAGAGGATTTGAGGCTCTCCGGTACCACACACCCCTATATGGATATAGCATTAAAATATATATTAGGAATTTTCGAAAAATTCTGAAACTTTGAGTTATGAAACCTAGGTGCCCATTGTACACCCGTGTCCAGTTTTGTTGGGAATGAGTGCCCGTGGTAATGTCAGTAAAGAAGACAAAAAAATCGTATGTATATTAAAAAGTTTGGATGTATCGTATGTCAAACCATAATTCCTCTGCCGCGGCTACCACAGACACCCGTTCCCCATGAAAATGAACATGGATATACAATGGACACCTAGGTTTGATATCCTAAGATTTTTTTTAATTTTCTGATAGTTTATTAATGCTATTTTCGTATAGGGGTGCATGGCACACGAGTGCTCCAATGCATTTCCCATAGCCCTCTGGGCCATTAAGTTGGGTATTGCCAAGGTTTCTCCCCTTTGTCCTATGTGCCAGTATGGACTAGAAGACATTAAGCACTTGATTTTCAGCTGCCCTAGAGCGGTGTTAGTGTAGCGTGCACTTAGCTTGGATGATGTTGTTAAACATGCCCTTACTGTGGATCACTCCGGTTCTGTCGTTCTTAAAGAACTGCTGCGACGACCACATAGTTCTTCACCGATGTTTGGCCAATTAGGACTACACGAGACATTGGTTGTGGCTGCCTGGTATGTCTGGTGGGAAAGGTGAGAAGCATGCGAGGGATAGACGGTCAAAAACTCCCAACAGCACAACTTTTGTTGTTCATGCAATAACAGACAATTCGGCAGTTAAGTCAGGGGACAGCATTGCTGTGAAGTTTACGTGGGAAAAACTAGGCCCGGGATCATACAAACTGAACACCTCGTTCTTTGAAAATGGTGTTGGAGCTATCGCTGCGATCATCAGGAACTGTCGAGGAGAAGCAGTGACGGGAGTGGCAGAACCATTCACATTTGCAGATAGCGAGGCTACAACAGAAGCGTTGGCTCTATGCCGAGGTCTACAGCTTGTCAATCAAATGGGCTGCTCTAGGGTGACCGTTGAGTCAGATTGTCTGGAGATTATTTCGGCATGCAGAGGCAAGGCTAACATTTTGGCACCATATTCTGCCATCTTAGTAGATTGTTTCCGGTATGCGTTGCTTCAATTCAGTTCCAGCATTATCCAGGGAGGCAAATGGCTTGGCACATTTCTTAGCAAGACATGCTTTTGATTCAAACCTTATGTTTAGTTGGGACAATGATCCCCCTAGCTTCCTTTTACCACATGTTTTGAAGGATGCAGTTCTCTTAAACTCGTAATAAAGTGCCAAGCAGGTTTTCGTTTCAAAAAAAGTTGGGTATTGCAAGTGTTAATTTGGACGTAGCGTTAGATGCTTGTAAAATGAAATACAAGAACAAACAAATCATGTGGAATGCCAGTTAGCTCTGTATGTGTTCTATTGTTTTTCTTACGATCATGTAGTATGTTAGTATTTGTTTCTGCTGGAATGCTACCAGTGTTCCCTCTTTCCTTGCCTTTCTCCTTCAAAAAATAGAAACAGAAGCTCCATTTTTTTGCCCCTTTCTGAAATTAAACAGCCCAACAACAGAGATACCCAACATGTAGTACTTTTTTTTATGCAGCAGCCAACCAGTGATGACAATTTGTTCTGCAAGGACGATCATCATCAAATTTGTTTATTCGTCTATTTTCTGCAGAAAATGTTGATCAACCTATCTCCACTATACTGCATCAACGCACTGTTTACATTCTTCAGATCATCTCCACGCGACCAAACTGTACCCGACCCTGAGAACCAGCTAGAGCGTGATCTACTCATTGGGATCAAGGTATCCCACAAGGCATTTCTCCAAGAGGAACTCTGCGTTCACCCAGGCATGGTATTTATCTTGAGGAAGTCAAGGAATCATATCAAAATTTGCATAATATAAACACACAAATTCTTTTCGTACAACTACGATAGTTAACAATCACAATCATCATGTTGTTAGTTCGCCGTGTGTTGCTATTACTACATGTTAAAGCATGTTATGTTCATGCATCAATCCACAAAAAGCGGCAAGCTATTCTCAATTTAACTGTGACGTCAATAATAATACTATCAAAAGGATACTGAACAAAGCAGTGCAGTCTTTTCCAGCACCCTTCATAAGCATATCAACTCCTGCAAATACCCAACGTGAAGTAAATGCACAGTTTGTTAGTATTTTCCAAGGACCAACAGAAACAACAGGGCATGGATATTGGCTTTGATACTCAAACAGAACCAAAATCTGCACAAGACTCAGATTTATAAGTTACCTCCAGGATGAAATTTCATGTAGGGACCAATATTGTACACACGACCTTTTAAAACTGTCCAGATACAATCTCCAGTTTTATGCTGCTTAACTTCTTCCAAAGAAATTAACCTCCGATTTGACTGTCCCTTGAGCCCTACAGACAGAAACAGGAACATCAGAGGAACAGAAGGCAATACACTAAATCCAGATGACTAGTTGAGAAGAGAACACTTGAAAGCAGGGTGGAAAAGAGAAGAGGAAAACAAAATCAGGAACTGATACACATAACTAAATATGAGAGTGCAAGGGCAACCAGCATTATTTCCCATTTTAAAAGTTATTGTTCGCAAGTCACAACTTCACATCCAGCCGATACAATACAAAATGCATGCGACATGGATTTGGCGATCTATTTAAGATCTTTAATATCCTTAGCTCGCCATTTATATCCATCATTTCAAGCAGCATCACACACATTTAGCACAACTCCTGGTCTTTCTCAGTGTCACCATACTGTAGTTAAACAATGCATATTTCGAAATGGCACAGGAAGCAAAAAACAGTATCACCAGTTACTTCCGCAGGATGTAACATTTCTGCCTTTTCTGACATATAATCTTGTCTTGTTTATAAAATTGTACCACAAAATTAAGGGGCCAACTTATGTCAGAATAAATATCTAGAAGATCGTTCCATCTAACTCTGAATCCGGTTCATATTTCCATGACTAAAAGTGTCAAACTATAAACTAAGGACCCACTTTGACCAACAAATAATGAAATAATCACTGAAACACTTTAACCTAGCTTACTAGAATAAAATTACATTGAGCAGTAAAATTCAAAGTTTGCACCGATCTAATTCACGTGAGACATATCACACGGTGACAATGCCGCACAGTACACTAGACCCCAAAACAGATCAGGAGCTGACACGAAGGAAATATCATTGGTAAGCATTAACATGAATTATGTTATGTGATCATATCACACAATTACAGTCTAAGTGTGCTTTTGAACTATATCAATCACCAATTATGAAGTAGCATCATACCATCCAAGAGAAATAGGAGACATAGATGATAAAAAAACAGTAGCAGCTAATGACTTTCAGAATTTACCTGCCAGATCTGGATGTGTACGAGTCAGCTTAAGCCAGTCCATTGGGCTAAATCCCTTCTCAAAAGGAACCTTTGCCCGTACCGCAGATTTCTTTACAGGTTTTGGTTGAGCCACATTTGACTGCACAGACTCTCCACTACTGGTTGGTACAACTGGTTCTTTTAAATTGGGCTCTCGAAGCGATACACCATTGGCGTGACTAGATATGGAACTAGATTTTTCATCAGTAACTGGATTGACTATTTGCTTGTCATCCTGAACCTTCTTAGTCTCACCATCACCGGCAACATCCTCCAGTGTCATACTTGCCACAGCCATGGAATTAGGGGAGTCCAAACGACCATCATTTTCAGCATAGTCAACCTAGAGAGCAAAAATAAACATTGAATATCAAACAAGTGAGAAACAAGCAACAATATATTGACATCAACTAATTTCTATGTCAAGCCACTGGAACTCATTTCAATAATTCAGAGCAGAACATGTCAATTATATAATTATATAAGTACAGTAGGCAAAGAGCAATAACAACAACAATGCATGCCATAGGATTTGATCCTTGGTCACAGTAGGCAAAGAGCACTTGAGCAAAATGACACCAAGCAATTAAACGCACTCGACAGGTTGAAGATGGTAAAATCTCTATATGTCTGCCACACTGGAGCCACTGAGGTATCAAAACTTCAGACTGGACCTATCACAAACAAAAGCAGGGAAGAACCCAATGGACTGGGCAAACCATATGTTTGGACTTTGGAGATGATTATACAACACATGTATAATTCATTCAAGCCCCCACTATGAGCACTTATCAAACAGAGAGAGAAATAAGAGAAGTGATATCACGCAGAGTGAATAACTGAATACTCCGTCGACTTGATTTCCTATGTTCTCTTCTCTCCTCTTGGTTTTCCATTTACTAAGTTGTTCATTTACAAACACTTTACTCCTTCTGTTATCATCTGAATTACTGAATATCACCTGTGCACGAACACTAATACACATTATATCCAGCTAACACAAATAACTTCACATCCCTAATTTAACACAAGCAATTTCACAGGTCCAGCAAGACAAGATATATCGAATGTCAGCATCTTCAGACACAGCAACATATAAATGTTTAAACGAACAAGCAACACATGGAAGGAAGGAACATGCCTTGCAGAAGGTGAAGTCGGACGAGTCCCCATCCGCCATTCCGAGCACGAGACAGCCGGCAAAGAGTGCTCCTAGCCCCGGAGCGCGTGTCACAGGTAGCAGAAGATTAGCAGAAACCTAGAGCCGGGGGCGGACTTGGGCTGCACGCCTGCACCTACGCCCCACGCCCGCCGACCCTGGTAGATCTCCCGCGCTGAAGAGGCGCTGGAAGAGGTTAGTCGAGCCTTGATGGATCGATTGGATCGGGGCGCTACCAACCACGCGGGAAAGAGGTGCGGGAAGAAGGAAATATGAATCCCCACCTTGGGACGCCGGGACGCGCCGCCGCAGGATCGGGGTCGGAGTGGGGGCGGCCGCCGGGGTCGCGGGCGGGAGAGACGAGCAGGACGGCCGGGGCTGGTCGGGTGGGGGCGCGCGTGGGAGCTCGGGGACGGAGAGCAGGGGAGAGGGGGGAGGAGGAGAGATGAGACCGGATGGCGGACGAATCTGGGGACACGGATCGCGGGAGACGGAGAGGGGAGGAGGAGGAGGAGGACCGGCTTCCCGGTCGGTCAGCGTTGGGCGATGATCAACGGAGGGTAGGTGTCGTGTCGTGTCGTGCGAAAACGAGATTTAGGTCCATTGTTGTGTGCTAATTTAATTTGGGACTTGGCAAATTATTTATTCTCATTGTCTTCTGTTCCGCGACTCCTGACTGACGGTGATCCAATCTTGCACCCACGTAGGATGATTAAGTGGACAGTGATATTTCCAACCCACCAGGGATTCAGGATTATTCCTGGTGCTCGCATTATTTCTGGATTTATTTCAGGATTTCCGGCGATGCGCTTTCAGTGGGAGGTGACATTCCTGTCGATGACGAGGCGCCTATGGTGGCTTCGTAAATCTCAAGATGATATGCCAACTCAGTCTCTCGGAGGTGCTCATAGGGATAGGGTGTGCGTGTGTGTTTATAGGGGTGAGTGTATGCGCATGTATATGAGCGCTTGTGTCTGTACTGATGCTAAAAAAAAACTATAACACCCTTTACGTCTCGCGGGATCAAAACTGGACCAACAGACTAACACTAGTCTTTTCTGCACATTTTGTTTTCACTCATGTGTATTCGGAACAAACTTTCCCGTCGGCCACCCATCATAGAATTACCCAAGTCAAGCACGCTTAACTTTGAAGTTTTTTTTTGAATGGGCTCCCAAAAAGAAGGAATTCCTTGTATAACTTTGGAGTTCTTTTTGAATGGGCTCCCGAAAAAGAAGGAATTCCTCATTGATATGAGTAGTCTATCAGTCCTATTAAGCCAGGCTCTCATACAAACTACCATCAGCGGAACATGTATATCCATGAAAAGATTATTATCACCTAGAATCGCACAGAAGACAAAAGGCAAGAATAGAGATTATTTTTACTCATGTAAAGGGAATAGCAAATTTAGAATAAATAATGTAGCCAGAGGTAAAATATAATGGATATTTTCCAAAGTAGTTGCTCCATATATGGCAATAGTAATTTGAAAGAAAAAAGGCCACGAATGCAAAAAAAATGTCTAGAATTTCACACAGGCAACATAAAAAATATTAGTAAACACCATTGCATAATAATTGAAAAATGGCGTGGAACGTATTTTTTGACGATTTACATCAGAGATTCAAATAACGCGCTAAAGGGAGCAGTATCGCAGATGCATCCTTCAAACAGCCATCTCTCAAGATGAATTAGCTTGTCGGAAGACACATAGTATTATAGAACCTACCTCGGCATATGAAGACAGACCAATTTTGTGTCAAAAGTGCAAAACATACGATGAATCTCACCACCATGTTCATGTAGCACTTATCCATTCTCAAACCAAAACAAAGGAACTGAAATCATAAAGCAAGGGGTCCAAATCCCAGCTGGTGGATGGTCCACAGTCATAACTCTTGTAACCGTTGAGAAAACCTTTCTGGCATTTTTCCTGAAATTTTGGAAGAAAGTATTTGAACAAAATAGTTCGATGTAAACCAAGACTATGCATAGAGCCTTTTGGGTTATCTTCAGCTTGACTCGGCAAAATGATAAAATAATGCAGTCTAAATAGAACATCATTTTCATTTCTAAATTGTACTATTGTAGTCTAGGAACTTATTACTTCGAGCAACTAAGGAAGCTATTTAGAATCAAGCATAGAACATCAATTTAGTTTGGGAGTCCCTTATGACCAACTCAAACAAGAGGAGCATGACTCTTTAAATTTGCATTATTTTTAAGACGAAGTATAACCAAAATCCTTTAGTGGTCATTATATTTGATTGGACAAGGACAGATATAAGAAAGGTACTGATATGGTATATTTGTTGCCCATTGCAGATCATTTGTTCATGGTTCTAGAACTAAAACGAGTGGAAGAAAATTTTGACTAAAGTATAGAGAAGATCGACAAAACCTAACACTTGCATAAGGTTCAACGAGTAGGCCACCATTGACGGGAGACATGTGCTGATTGAAGCTGGGGAAGCACAAACCTTACATCGATGGATTCCGTGTTGAAAGAGTCACCACAACTCTGGCCTTTGCTTGGACCCATGCCCGTGAGGTTGCCTCCTATGGTGGTGATGACACCAACAAAAATGTTATAAATGGTATCCAAATCTAGTTATCATACATGAATAACCCATACCAAATAAGGAAGAAACTTGGCTGAATTACCATGTCCACGTTCGTCCATGGATGAAGGAGAATGCACACGTCAAGAATACTAAGCTTCATTCCTAAGCTTGGACTGTGTGCCTGTGCTGCTTTGAAATTGGATGAATGTATGGATAGAAAAGGTAATACAGCCAGGAATGTTGAAAATTAATATCCACATAAGAATCCCCATATGTGAAACTGAATCTGCACATTGTATAAAAATATATTTACTTAATTGACCTGAAAATTAGTGATGTGAAGTAGGAACTCAACCACAGTACCTTATACCAAAAACACTTAAGAGCTCAGATGAAAGGGGAAGGGAAACATGGACGCTTGCCAGTCGCACGGCAACAAGCTACACTGTGAAGCGGAACCCAGGGTGAACATAACCACTGCAAAAATTAATAAAACCGGAGGGATAACTAACATTTGATCATTGTTAAATTCTGAATCAGCGTTATTATCCTATGTCATGAACTGAAATCTGGTGGGCGGAGTTTTGCGATTTACCTTACCCGTTGTCCTTCTCCCTGCTACCATGTGGGCAGCTATCAAATACATGGACGGCCGGGCCTTCGAACTGGAATCAAGATGTGAGACCTGGCTCTCAAATGCATGGACGGCAGAGTTGTCAAACTAGAATCAGGATGCGAGACCTCCCTCAAAACTGCAAGCATCTGGAATAAAAGAGGGGCGAGTTGTACCAGCAAGGGAACGCAGGGCCGACATGGAGGGAATGCAGAAGCACGACGACCGTCTTGGACGGTGGCGCGCCTAAGCACGCTAATTCTACAAGTCCTGCAACTGACGAGCTACGTCGCGGCGGACACCACTCGCACTGAACAGCCGGATCACCGCTTCCCCTTGTCACTAGGATCGTTTGGTCTGTCTTGCTTGACATTTCTTTGTTCTCCCAAGTAGATGGCTTCGTGTAGGTAAAAGGCCCAATCCGCAGGCCAACACGATCAACCAGAGGCCTTCAATTCAGCCACGGGAGTAGCAGTCCTACAGGACAGTTGGCCAGTTTACGGGATGCTACATAGACCCAACGGCCAGAGATGACCAGATGATGACATCAGATGGTCAGAAATGCACAGTGCGTGAGAGGTCTGGGAAATGGTTCGGTTATAGTGTCCTAAATGTGGAACCAACCGCATAAAAAGAGAGTAGAATGTGGAACCGGGAGGGGTTAGGAGATGCACCTTGCGTAGACCTCCACCGCCACACCATTGGTGGGCCCAATTTTCCAACACTCACTCTTAGATAATTATCCGTATATCTATGCCTTACAACTCCGAAAAACCCCAATGGAAAAAATTGAAGACAAAGCGCATAGTATACGTTATTGCATTGCACAAATTGTCTCGTCGAAAACTCGTGTGAGAAATATAAAAGAAAAACTCACTCAAGGAAAAAAAAGAGTACAATCCACTAAACCATCAAGTTGAGTACTCGATCATCAGAATCGAGATTCTAGCGACGAGTTTGTGAAGTTTTTCCCCCTGAACGTTGCATCTCCTTAAATATCAACATACCGATTTCACACACGCACCTCTCGAAGGATGATGTCAGTAATGATTTAGTGAACATATCAGCAAGATTGTCACATGACTTAGTTTGTCCAACTGCTGTAGCTCATGTGCATAGAAGAACTTGGTACTAATATGCTTTGTGAGGTTACTCTTTAGTCTTCACATAATCCATCTGAACTTTGTGCAAGACAAACAAAAGTTTATCAATGCGGTGATGCCGAAATCTCCCTCCGTTGAGTCATGTATCTAAACTAATCTATGCTATAGTTTATTAACGCAATGATGACGAGATCATCTGGTTCGTTTGTTTGCTGCCCTTTTTTTCTTTCCTTCGGAGGTTGTCAAATTATTAGCAATAGGATCTTCACATCATGCGAGTGGTTTGGGATTTGGTTTTGTGGTAGGCGAAGCAGCATTGTTGGGAATTGCAGACCTACTAATTTTTTCTGGTAGACAACGGCGCACGATAGACGTGATTACACCATTGAGTTGTGCACTCATTAAACATTCCAATTTTTGCTGCTTTGCCTTGGGACTAATTGACAGATAAAGTGCAAATCTTAGGAATTCATAGGGATCCAGGTCCTCTAAAAATCCGGTAATTTTCTTTGAATTGAGCAAGGGAACACAAAGTAAACAACAACTATACCAGGAAATTGCTATTGATTGAGAAGAAAAAAGAGCTCTTGTTCCAGGTTATCACTTGACTAGTTTAATTAACTCAAAATCCACAATATACATATTACATAATGACGACGATACAAGTTTAATCCAGCAGTAAAAAGACCCAACCAACTAATGATCCTCATAGAGTAGTAGTAACGCTATATATATAGGCCATCTAGACGACGACGACGATCTACTGCGACTGGACGGACGTCGTTGTGTTGGTCGTTGAGCCATGGTCCTTGGCGCCTCCGCCCAAGTCGGCGAACATGGAGCTGACCTTGTTCTTGATGCACTCCCAGTGCTCGCTCGCCTGCGCCTCCGTGAACTGCTTGTACTGGTCCTTGGCCCGCTCCATGAACGATGCGCCCTCCCCCACCGTCCACTTAAAGCACGTCGACGCCACTGCCTGCGCCTCCTTATCCGGCACGGCCGCCGCCCCCTTGTTCTCCATCAAGCTCGAAAAGCTGAGATTGAAAACTTGTTGTCTACGTGAAGAGAAGAAGACGATGTCGCCGGTTGTGGTTGTGGTTGTGTTGCTTTGGTGGCTATGTTGAGGAGGAAGCCGGGCTATGTTGAGGAGGAAGCCGGGTCCGTCTCGGGCTTGGAGCAGGGCTGTAGGGGAAAAGAAAGAAACAAAGAGACGAGACGATCACAAGTAAACACGGATTCTTGATCACCAGTAAAAACGGAGTCTCTTTTTTTCTCCGATGAGATGATGATTTTCCCAAGTGCAAACGGGAACGGGAACTACTCCTTTTCCCTGTTCCTTGTTTTAATAATCCCCTTTGTGGTTAACAATGTGCCATTGTGCCAAGCGTACTCTAGGAAGTAGAGATACTCCGTCCGTTTCTTTTTACTTCATGTATAAAATTTGTTTGGCGCCAAACTACACAAAGTTTGACCAAATTTATTTCAAAATATATGAACATCTACAATACTAAAACTATATGGTATGAAAATACATTTCATAGTGTTCTCGCAAAAGAAAAAATATCTTTCATGGTGCATCTGATAATATTAATTTCATAGTACGAAATGTTGATATTTTTTAATAAGTTAGTTAAACTTTACAAAGTTTGACTTTGACTAAATTTTATGTGTAGACTGAAAGGAAACGGAGGGAGTAGATTTGTGGGGTAAAAGTCCAGATGGCCATTCATTCTTTTTCTCCGTCAGTTCAGTGATGTATGTAGTGATGTTGATAAAGCTTATCGATGCGGAAATCTTCCTTAGTTGAGTGGTGTATCTAATCCATAGTTTAAAAACCGAACCAATGATGCTGTCGGTTCAGTTTTTTATCGGTTTTCAATAAATAGATAAAAAAATGTGTAATCACATCTGGAGAGTAACCAACGACTACCTGTTAATATCTAATTCATATACATGATAATCTCTTACTCAAACATAGTAATGTAGTAGCATTAACCAAGGTAATTAAACGACATCAAGTAGTAGCAGCAAGCAACATCAAAATCAAGTGGTACCAAAGGTGGAGCCCTGGAGCTCCTGCTCGGCTGCTCCTGGACTGGACTCTGGACCGGAGGGAGACCTGGTCGATTTTAAATGCAACAGAGGGAGGTTGGAGTTGGACGGACAAGTTCGACCAGGCGACAACAACCCTTCTCCCCAGCTATCAACAGAGGTGGCGCAAGGCGGCGGGACCGTGAGTGGCGTCGTGAGCTGGTGGCCCACTGCTGCCACATGGAGCCGCGAGGCAGAGGTGACGTTGATGTGCGTCGCGGCGCCAAGCAACGGTGGTGGCGACACCCGATAGGGTTTGTCCGTGGACAAAATCGAGAGTCCCAATTTGGCCGAAACCCTCACCTTGTTCACACGAAAATGAGTTGATTAAGGGGCTTTTCTGAAAACGACATCGAACCGCCTATTTTTTTAACCACCCGGTTCAACCGGTTTTTTCCGGTTTGATTGCTTGAACGGTCTGATTTGCTTTAAAACTCACTGGGATCGCCGGTTCCTTTTTTTCTAGTCGGACCGCTGGTCCGGTCCAGTTTTTTAAACTATGATCTAATCTTATCTATGCTCCCTAAACTAATCTATACTTATCTTCATAGATAATGTTAGGGGTTTGTACAATATTCAGCCGACATGTCTGTTGAATATGGCCAATCACCCACCGAAGCGATGCACACTCTTTTGATGCCTCGAATAGTGCCATGATTTGTAAGTGGTTCGCGAGAGTTGATACAAGACTTTGCTTGGATGATTTCCAGAAAAACGTAATTCCACCAAAAAGGAAAACATATCTAGTCTGTGACTTATAAGTATGTGGGTCCGACAGGTACCCAACACCAGCATAGCCTATAAGAGATAAGACTTGAGTCCTTCTATAAAACAGGTCAAGATCTTTGGTCCCTTGCAGGTAACAGAAGATGTCCTTCATGCCCTTTCAATGGCTATTGGTAGGCTCAGAACTGTATCTAGCAAGGAAATTGACTGCGAACACAATGTTCGACCGTGTACAATTTGCACTCAGGTAAGGATACACTAGTCCCAAAATTTCCCGCCCCTATTCCTTAGGCTGAACGATTCCTTGTTTGGCTGTAAAGATCTCTCGATCATTTGGGTCTTAGAAGGATATGCGTGTCTATTCCAAATCTTTCCAACACCTTCTAGGTGTAGGTTGACTGGTGCAGACGTAGACGATATAGTAGGCGTAGACAAACGAAGATGAACAGTTGCGTAGGAGACGCTTCCCAAAAATCTAATCGTCCCTTTCCCGTACAGTCGTGCACCGGATGGGATCACCGACAGCGGCAACAGCGATTGGAACGACGTTGGGGCAGTGCGCATGGAGGCATAACAAATGTGATCTATTCTTTGTGGTAGCTAGGGTTGGCCGACGCCTCCAATATATAGGGTCGGCCAAATGGAGAGATGTG
Organism: Triticum dicoccoides; assembly: GCF_002162155.2. Classification (NCBI taxonomy): domain Eukaryota; kingdom Viridiplantae; phylum Streptophyta; class Magnoliopsida; order Poales; family Poaceae; genus Triticum; species Triticum dicoccoides. Next base: position 605,035,197 of record NC_041390.1, on the reverse strand, counting down.
GGATGGACCCACATCTGGATCCAAGTGCCAGTCATGCGGCAGCGTGACGTCGGGGTAAGGGAGAGGCACGAGGTGCTCCTAGTGCCACTTCGGCTGGTGCACTGGGACGGTGATCCGCTGCCTTGGCCGACGGGAAGACGACGGGGGAGGGGGGTAGCGCGAGGGGAGGACGGGGCACTACTAGGGAAAAGCCTATACATAGAATCTTACCAGCAACACGCTTTAAAACAAGGCATTGCTGCTATGTACCAGTAGCGCATGCCAGCAAAACACGCTGCTGACATAGATGTAGCAGTAGCGCGCCTACGATAAGCCGCCCTACTGTTATAATTGCCACGACCGTGCCGCGAAGCTATTTATAGCAGCAACACCCTAATACAAAGAGCGCTACTGCTACAGATCATAGCAGTAGCGCATTCTCACTATAACCGCTACTGCTAAGTTTACTACAAAATTTAGTCCCACCTCGCTCCGCGAACAGGGTTTTTACCACCTTAAATATGTTACTTCTCAAACTATCACAACCAGTTGGTCTTCATTGAACTCTATGTGTAGAATTTGTGGCCGCAATATGAGTCTTCTCCGGTTTCTAAACCGGTGAGGACTCATATTGACAATTCGGATTGTACACAAAAAGATCATTAATGATCAATGTATTTTTGATGTATATTTTTACATATTTACACATAGCAGTAACGCGTTTTGGCTGTAAGGCGCTACTGGTAGGTCTTTTAGCAGTAGCGTGTTTCTCTATAGAGCGCTACAACTAAGCCATTCTATCTTCCCCAACCGGCCGCCCCTCACTCTCCTCTCTCCACCCACACTCACTCGATCTCCCCCCTCAATCCCCTCGTGTTGGTCCTCCCCCGTCGGCCGCCCTCGCCCCCGTCGGCCGCCGTCGCCTACCCCTTCTCCCTCTGTGCCGCTGTCACCTCCTCCTCCTCCCTGGACTTGGTAATCCTTCGCCGGCCGACCTCCTCCCCGCCCCTCCTCGCTCCGCCTTCCTCCTCTGTCCTCCTTCCTCCTCCCTCTTCTAGTCGCCCCTCCTTTTCCCTCCTCCCTCCTCCATCCACAACCCCTTCTCCTTGCTACATCTTGATTTAGTAGGCTAGTTCATATGCAACATTTTGATTTACTTGATTTAGTAGGCTAGTTGATTTAGTTGATTTCGAACATTTTGATTTAGTTGATTTAGTTGATTTAGTAGGCTAGTTGATTTATTGATTTAGTAGGCTAGTTGATATGCAACATATATATATATATATGATAGTTGATAGTTTTTAGTTGATATAAGCCTCCGGTCATATATAACACTTTGATATAGGATAGTTTCTAGGGTTAGAATAGTCGATGCTAGTTTGCTATGTTGGTTTGCATGTTGAGCTTGATGATCATCCCATGCCAAGTTATTGTTTTCTTTGCTCATATTGCTTTAGGAAAATGGCGCGACCACCACCACCACCATGTGGACTGTGCAAGTCAAGGTGCGCCAGCAGCCTTGCAATTGGTAAGCTGTTCGACATCTACTTCTAGCCGAGTTTTCGTCATGTAGCGGTAAGAAATTATATGAAATGTAACAACTATTTTGTTTTTAGTGTTGGCATTAATGCATTGTGTCATTTTGCTTTTTGTACACAGATCGTCCCATGCAATGTGAGGTTGAAATTCAACAAGCTGACAGGAGACACTGTGACCTTTGAGGCTCCTGGGGGGCCTTACACTATGGAGGTCGAGAAAGGATGCAATATGTCGCGGATTGGAGAAGATGGATGGGCCCGTTTCCTCGCCCGCATGCGTCTTATTGGTGGTGAGTTGATCAGCTTCTCCTTCAGAGCAGAAAAACCCGAGCTGGCTGTTATTTATATCAACCTGGTGGAAGATGATGAGGACCCACTCGATGAAGATGATGAGGACCCACTTCATGAAGCCATCGTAGCTCAAAAAATGAGGCTAAGCGAGGAGGAGGTGTGCAACCTATGAGACATAATTTCGCCACATGATGACTCTATCGGGGTGCCATTCGTGACCCGCCTGACAAGTACCATGGTCGATCGGCATGATATGGTATGTTATACTAACTGTAGTAATTTGATGATATATATATGCTTTATTGTTATACTTACAAATGCAAATGATCCGATGATATGCTTAGTGTAGAGTCCAATGATATGTTGTGTGGAATCTAGTCGATAATATGCTTTAGTGTAGAGTCCGATCATATGCTTATTAGTGTAGAATCCAAGAAACTATCAATAGTGTAGATAATCCATATATACTTATTAGTAGAATTCATGCTTAGTACAAATGAGTAGAACTGTGTCTTTTAGTAGTATAGAAATCTATACTTAATAGAAATATATTTGCAAGAGTATGTGTGAGGCTATTTATTAATTGATATATTTTTCTTATTCAGAAATTGCCAAAGAGCCTATCTGTGAGTTGTGGTATCGATCCTGATGAAGAAGGCTCAGCTAGACTACGCCTTACCGCAAGGGGCTCCGTCACTACCTGTACTTATTGCATGGATACGGACGGTCGCATACACTTAATTAAGCTCGATTGGGTGGAAGAGCTTCCTCATTGGCAAAAATCTTCGTGTTGGACAGACCATCCTAATTACTATCAGGAACACCCACCGCCTCGGCTTGAGGATGATGATCGTCGTCGATATCATCTAGAACTACATTTGTGTGTGTGGCTGTATGACTATATATAGCTAGTAGAACTGTTATGTATGTGTGGCTGTAAGACTACCTAATACTGCTTGAGGATGCATGTTGACTATATATGAAATTGTTATCTAGTACTACCTAGTACTTATAATGCTTTATGAAATCGATATCTAGTAGTACCTAGTATCTGGAAATTGTAGTTTACTGAAACTGAAACGGGGTAGGAAGCAGGGGAAAAATGATGAAAGATACAACAGTAGCGCGGGGATAGAAAAGTGCTACAGCTAACTAATAATAGCGCGTTACCGAAAAACGCTGCTGATATAGTCAATAGTAGTAGTGCGGGTACAGATTGCGCTAGTACTAACAGTTAGCTGTAGCGCCGTAGTAGCAGCGAGGCCACCCACGCTACTGATAGCCTCAAAACCTATGCTACTACTAGGATTTCCCTAATAGTGGCAGGGCCCTTGCCCTTTCCTTTGCCTGAGAAGAAGCCCATTTGCGGTGGCTAGGGTTGGTCGCCGGCTGGGGAGCACAGGGGTGGCGAGATGGGGACGGGGCGTCTGGAAGCGGATGAGGACCCCCCCCCCCGCCCGCCCCCACCGCACGCTTGGATTAAAAAAGGCCGACTGCCATCGCTGACCCATGGGCCCACGGTAGGCGGTCGTCATTAAGAAAGTTGACGTGGTAATTGGGCAGCCGCCAGATGGGGACACAGCGGACACCGTGTCCGCGCGAGGCGTTCGCTTCGCGTCCGCGCCGACGCATTACAGACCCTTTGGACTGGAAATTGGTCCACGCGGACGCGAAGCGAACGCTATTTAAGAATGGGTCGGCGTGTTAGGCCATCACAAATGTCCGTAACATCCCAAACGAACAGTGGCAGACGAAATGGATCGCCGGAATTTTGCAGAAGAAAAAAAACTGATTAGGGACCACACAAGATGCATGCATGCATAGTTTCTGCACACAAAGAAAAACCGGCACGCTGTGGATGATGGACCATGGGCATGTCTAAGGACTACTGCACGATTGTGATCCAACGTCATTTTTGTAACATCAGTAAAGACACAAACGTTTATATGCACGCGCATACACTCATCGCTATGAACGCAGACACGCACACCTTATTTGTATGAGCACCTTCGAAAGACTGAGCCGGCATATCATCTTAAGATTTACGAAATCACCGTAGGCGCCTCGTCTGACGGGAACATCTCCTCCCACTGAATGCGCATCACCGGAAATTTTAAAATAAATTCAGAAATAAATGCGAGCATCAGGATTTGAACCCTAATGAGTTGGGGATACCACAATCCCTCTAATCATCTAACCCTAGATTGGTTCGCGTGATCCAACGTCACCTGATGTGTTTGGAACTGTCCTAGAAAACGGTTGTTCGCTAAATACCTTTTTTCAAGATTTACATGCACCATACTTATCCGTGAACTTTTTCCATTTTTAAGAAAACTTATTTGTGAAGTCAAACGCCTGGCTTTTGTCATCTGTGACGCGCGCACCACACAATGATGTTAGAAAATATGTGTATATGCGGCTAGTTAACGTATCCATTATAGGAACCAACTTTAAGAAAAAATTCTCACATTAACCAAGTCGATTAGAAAATATTTGTAACACTTGTTTATATGGAATGACTAGTCCCACTACTGTGGTTATGGCATCACCTGACTGATTGGTTCATCACTCGGCTGATGCGCGGCAAGGATATAGGCCATGAGCTCGCGCATAATAGAAGGACAACTCATTGTCAGATGTTCGAAATCCTCCGTGTCCATGACGGCACTTAGATTTGCCGAAGTCGCGAGAAAATCGAAGCAACTCTTCTTTAGCCCCTTACAGCGGTGCTGCTCAGCCAGTGCCAGGATGGTCGGCACCGTACTGATGTCGATGAACTCACACAACTTCTCCTCGCAGATTAGCTTGAGCCGCTCCATGTTATACCTGTCCGCCGCGACGAGAAGATGCTGACACGTCACGCTTTCATCTTCCTTAATCATCCTTGGCAAGGAATCGGTGTACGTGAAATAGAGCAACGCCTTGAACGCCTCAGCCTCTATGCCTCCTACGTGCACCACACCGCTGGTGACAACATTGCCCTCCTTCATTGGTCCGAGGAGCTCGGCTGCGAAGACCGGTGAGTGGGCCGCGAGCAAGCATCGGTGTGCAGGGATGGTCTCACCATCGAGCTCGAACACTACGTCAGCGCCATTCTCGGACTGAGGAGGTCGCCCATGTGCTGAATAATACAGCTCGGGGGCACCGAGACAAAAGGTGTGGTGTCCTTGACATGGGGTTCTTTGACGACGGCGATATTGCATCGGATAGTGAATGAGTCGTTTCTCGGATGCTCGGATCTTTCTAGGTTCACTCTTTTGATGAACGCCCCACAGGTTGACTTGCTTCCACTGGTAGAAAAATGGCCTGTTGTTCCGGTTCGTAAGGGCCTTTTGTCCCGGTTCCTGAACCGGGACTAAAGGGTCGGTACTAATGCCCTGTCCCTTTAGTCCCGGTTCAATTTAGAACCGGGACTAATGGGCCTCCACGTGGCCTGTGCGCGGAGCTCAGGTAGGAGACCCTTTGGTCCCGGTTAGTGGCACCAACCGGGACCAATAGGCATCCACGCGTCAGCATTTCTGTGGCTGGTTTTTTTTTTTTGAAGGAGGGGTTGGGAGTTTTGGGGGGTTAATTTAGGTGTTTCATATATTGTGTTAGCTAGTTATAATTAATAGAGAGAAGTGTCCTCTCTTATGTCCGTGCTTGGTCGACGCTACGTACTATACATACGTATAGAGAGGACTAGACACGCTAGCTAGCTAGTAAGCAAACGAAGAAAACAGAAGATCGTCATGAAGATATATGCATATAGAGAGAAGTGATATCGACCACCTCTCCTTCTTCGAGAGATTGGTCGAACAACAAGTTCTCGTATATCTATCCGACACTACCGGCTACATATATACAATAATTATCTCTTACAAATATAATCATACGGACTCATGGTCCACATAGTATTCTCCGTCTTCAGCGATCACGTGGTCAAGAAAGAATGCCGCCAATTCCTCTTGAATTGCTCGCATGCGAGCTGGTGCTAGGAGTTCATCCCGCTTCCGAAACATCTAATTTGAAGAAGGGGGTCAACACAAATGATGGTAATAAAATAAAATTGTGAATGTTGTTATTTACGTACTTCATATTGTTCGTCAGTGTAGCCCCGCTCACAGGTCGTGTGGCGGATGGACTCGCAAACGTAGTATCCACAGAAATCATTCCCTTGTTCCTGCCACAACCACTTTACAAGAAATAGAGGTCAATCAAATTGATAAGCAAGAATGCCAAATGGTATTGATGAAACTAGCGCTTGAATCACTAGTAGATGCGCGGAACATGCTACTATAGTACTTACTTTCGGGTGTCTAAATTGCAGCTCCTTCGGCAGTCCTGGAGCTTTTCTGGTGAATTTTCTCCAAACCCTGCCGGACAAAAAAAACAATTACTTGATATATCAGGAAATGAACAAAGTTACTGATATGGTGGATAATGATCGATTTAACTTCTCGAGCATTTGAGTCATGTCTGCATAGTCCTGGGGATCTTTTCGTTTTGAGTCTAAGACGGTTACTAGTCCATGCTCAAGCTTAATCTCTAGGAGAATATAGTGGCAACTGCACACGCATGCATAACTCATCAATTACATTAGTATAACCTTGACTAATATATAAGGGAAACCGAATACGCACAAGACAGTAACGCTCACATGAAGTTGTAAGGAAAGAATATTATATCTTTGTTTTCATTTATTACCAACGATCGTAGCAAGTTGGCCTCGGTATCTGCGACATAAAATTTAACCTGAGTTGCATCTATGAGATATGTGTTAATGAACCCAATATCACCGACTTGTCTTTTCTTCAATTCGGCGATCTTCAATCTGCATAATATATTGAGGATGATTATAAATACATGCAATGAAAGAGCTGAGCTATATAGAGAGACTTAACGACAGAAGTAGTACTACTTACAGACAGTAGCAGGCGACTGTTATTTTATCGAGGGCCAATTGATTGAAAAACTGAAAGAACTCCTCGAATGGAACAGGCAACAGTTCAATTCCAACGAGGTCATGCTCCTTTTTAAGTTTCACATACAAAGTACTCCCCCCCAGAGTCTCTGCAGATTTTTAAGTACCAATCATGCAATCTTCGCATCATCGTTGATAGAGATCTTTCATCTTTGACGAGAGGCTTCCCGTACTCGTATCTTTGTATCTGCACCTCCATGAAATCATAATGTACATCACCGGGCAGGTAATCGCCAAGATTGCTATAACCGGGCACCATCCTCGGATCATTAGCGACGTTGTCGCTAGGCACCTTGAGCGGGGGGCATGATTGCTTCACTTGTTCGCCGAGCTGGGCAATTTGTTTCCCAGCTCGTCGTTCTTTCAGCCTTTGATCACTGACAGTACTTCCCGACCGCTCCGCTTCGGCAAATTCCTTTCCAATAATGCGCTCATAGTTTCCTTTCGGCGGAGACTTGGGTGGTTTTGTCAGGGCAGCCAGAGTGTGCTTCGCTTTCACCGGATCTACCTTCTCCTTCGGAGGTGGATGTTTCTTTGCTTTCACCCCTTCAAAGTAGTTCCTCACTTCTTCTCGTGCGAGCTCGGCGTTCTCCTCCGGGGTCCTCTCGTATGGTAACTTCTCTGGAGTCTTCATAGAAGGACCAAATCTGTATTTCCTCCCGCCTCTGGTTGTACTGCTAGACGCCGGCAGAGCAGACGGAGCGGTTGTCTTCTTTACTTGCTTACGAGGCGGAGGAGAAGGACTATGACGCGCTGGAGCAGCCGGAGCGGCGGCAGGTCTCTTCCGCCCTTGCTGAAGAGGCGGAGAAGGAGGAGGCTGGCTGCTCGGGCGCGTCGGCGCAGGAGGAGAACGAGGCGGAGTGCCGCCACGCGCTGGAGAAGGAGCCGGTCAAGTGCCCTGATCGTCACTCGCCGGAGGAGGAGGCGGTGGAGGAGGCGGAGTGCCCTGACTCACCGGAGAAGGAGGCGGTGGAGGAGGCGGAGTGCCCTGACTTGCCGGAGGAGGAGGAGGAGGCGGAGGCGTCCAGTTCGGAAGGTTGATGAGCTCCTTCCGCCATAGGCATGGAGTCTTCAAAGCAGACCCCAACCTAGTCTCCCCTTCACCGGTAGGGTGGTCAAGCTGGAGGTCCTCAAATCCCTCCGTTATTTCATCCACCATCACCCTAGCATATCCTTCTGGAATCGGCCGGCAGTGAAAAGTTGCGCCGGGTTCAGTAGGATAAACAGAGGCAACAGCCGCCTTGACCTTCAAATTCATCCATTGCGTCATAAGGTGGCAATTTTGAGACTCCGTGATAGCATCCACGGGATAGCTAGCAGGAGCCGTCAAGGCATGCTCCGGCTGAAGCAGCTCGGTGGAAGCCACGCTGCTTCTCCGCTGAGATGGCGGGGTAGCTTCGGGGGAAGCTTCAACAGTACGTTTGCTGCGATTTGCTTCTCGTTCCTCCATCGCTTGTACCCTTGCTTGCAGTGCCTGCATTTGGGTCTGCTGCACTTTTTTCCTCCTCTCATGGGATTTGTAACCGCCTGCGTCCGGAAACCCAACCTTCCACGGAATGGAGCTTGGCGTGCCTCGTGTCCGTCCAGGGTGCTCAGGATTCCCGAGGACCATTGTGAGCTCGTCGTTCTCTCTGTCTGGAAAAAACGTCCCTTGCTGCGCTGCTTCGATATACTACTGAAGCTTCTAACTGGTATGTCCATTTGATCGTTCGTCCAAATGCACTTCCCTGTTACAGGGTCCAAGGTTCCGCCAGCCCCGAAGAACCAAGTCCGGCAACGGTCTGGCCAGTTAATTGTCTCTGGTTCGATCCCTTTATCAACCAGATCATTCTCAGTCTTGGCCCACTTAGGCCGGGCTACGAGGTAGCCACCTGACCCCATGCGATGGTGATGCTTCTTCTTCGCAGCATTTTGCTTGTTTGTCACCGACATCTTCTTACTCTTTTCCGATGTCTTGTGGGCCACAAATGCGGGCCAGTGATCTCTGATCTTCTCATATCTGCCCTTGAATTCTGGTGTCTCATTATTTTCAACAAACTTATTAAGCTCTTTCTTCCACCTCCTGAATAGTTCTGCCATCCTCTTAAGAGCAAAAGACTTGATTAATTGCTCTTTAACTGGCTTCTCTGGATTATCCTCTGGCGGTAGGGTGAAATTTGACTTCAGCTCAGTCCAAAGATCATTTTTCTGCATATCAATTGACATAAGACACCTCAGGGTCTTCTGTAGCCGGCTTAAACCATTGCTGGATGCCGATCGGGATCTTGTCCCTAACCAAAACCCCGCACTGAGCAACAAATGTGCTCTTTGTCTGGAGGGGTTCAATCGATTGGCCGTCGGGCGCGATTGCTATGATCTCAAACTTTTCATCCGAGCTCAACTTTTTCTTCGGGCCTCGTCTCTTTACCGAAGTTGTGCTCGATCCGGAGGGCTAGAAAAAAGAACAAAGACTTAATTAATATGTGTACATACCAAAACAATGAATGCATCAATTAGCTAGTCAGCAGAAGCTTAACTAATATATATACCTGGCCGGACTCGGTTCGGTCACCGGAGACGTCATCACGGTCTCCTTCTTGCACCGGCATTGGGTCACCGGAGCCGTCCTCACGGTCTCCTTCTTGCACCGGCATTAGGTCACCGGAGCCATCATAATCATAGCCAGCTGCTTCCAGACCATCGGTGTCGTTGAGAAACAACGAGCAGACGGCATCACTTCCTGGTATGATTATGTCCCCCAACAACTCTTCTTGTACTTCGTCTCGGGCGGTGTCCATAGTTTCTACAAATATTGACAACATGGCAATTATTATTCAAACATGACAGATGGATATATTAGTGGCAAACGTAGAACTAATATTAATTAGTGGCCTCGACGCTGCTTCTCTAGGGTTTGGGGTGGCCTCGACGCTGCTTCTCTAGGGTTTGGAGTTCTACTCCTCTATTCTTTCTTCTCCTCTTGTTTTCTTCTTCTTTCTCTTTTTTTATCGGGAACGAGGGTCGTCGAGGGTCGCCGAACGGTAGAGGAAACCCTAAATAGCAAGTATCGTGGGTGTGAGATACATGTGGCCGTCGGTGTCGGACACTACATCCACGTCCCACAAGTGATGTGGGCATCGAAGCCCGCGCCACTTGTGGGACGTGGATGTAGTGTCCGACACCTACGGCCACATGTATCTCACACCGACGATACTTTCTATTTAGGGTTTCTCCTCTACCGCTCGGCGACTATTCTCCTCTTTTTTTTCTTCTTCTTCTCTTCTTCTCTTTTTTTTCTTCTTC
>NC_041390.1:605023199-605024555 GCF_002162155.2 Triticum dicoccoides | reverse complement strand
GGGTCAGAGTCGCCGAGTGGTAGAGGAGAAACCCTAAATAGAAAGTATCGTCGGTGTGAGATACATGTGGCCGTCGGTGTCGGACACTACATCCACGTCCCACAAGTGGCGCGGGCTTCGACGCCCACGTCACTTGTGGGACGTGGATGTAGTGTCCGACACTAACGGCCACATGTATCTCACACTGACGATACTTTCTATTTAGGGTTTCCTCTACCGTTCGGCGACCCTCGACGACCCTCGTTCCCGATAAAATAAATAGGAAGAAGAAGAAAAAAAAGAGGAGAAGAAAGAATAGAGGAGAAGAACTCCTCTATTCTTTCTTCTCCTCTTTTTTTTTTTCTTCTTCCTCTTCATTTTTATCCTCTTCTTCCTCTCAAGTTCGACGACCCTCGACCCCTCGGCGACCCTAGACCCCCTCTCGACCCCCTCATGTCGAAGTTATCGGGTAGGGGGTATATCGACAACGACATACCCGATACATACATACATACATACATACATATCACATGCATCCATACATATATGAACAAAATTAATATCTACTAATTAACAACCTAAATAAAAAAACTAATACATATAGGAAGAAGAAGAAAAAAGAAGAGAAGAAAGAATAGAGGAGAAGACTTCCTCTTCTTCCTCTCCTCTTCTTCTCCCTCTTCTCTCCCTCTTCTTCCCCTTCTTCCCTCGACCCCCTAAACTAGTTCTCAACCATCGACCCCCTAAACTAGTTCTCAACCCTCGACCCCCTAAACTAGTTCTCGACCCCCCCTCATGTCGAAGTTATCGGGGAGGGTTATATCGACCCCCCCTCCTGTCGAAGCTAACAGGGAGGGGGTATATCGACAATGACATGCATACATGGAAAAAAATGCTATCCATCTATACATACATAGCCACATACATATATACATGGAAATAATGCTATGAAAAAAATATGAACAAAAAAATGCTATGAACAAAAAAAATAATACACATAAACAAAAAATACATATATGAACAAAAAATGCTCTGAACAAAAAAAATAATACACATATATGAACACCTATACATACATATAGCCACATACGTATATACATTATATATACGAACAAAAAAAATGAAAAAAAATGATAAACAGGTGGCGGCGGCTCATAGCAGCAAAGTTGACCGGCGAGGGCGACGGCGGGGGCGGCAAGGGCGTCGGCGAGGGCGGCGGCGAGGGCGACGGATGGCTCGGGGAGGAGGGCAGCGAGGGCGGCACGGGCTCGGGGACGACGGCGAGATCGGGGGCGGCGCAGGCTTGGGGACGATGGCGAGCTCGACGGGCGGCGTGAGCTCGGGGAGGAGGGCTCGGGGACGACGGCGAGCTCCGAG
>NC_041390.1:605001129-605022352 GCF_002162155.2 Triticum dicoccoides | reverse complement strand
GTTTTTTTGTTTTCTTTGTTGCTTTATTTATTTTATTTCGTGATTAACTTTACTATAAAAATAGTTTTTTTCCTGTTTTTTTGATTTGTTTTTTGCATTATTTATTTTCTTTTGTTTTTTGCTTTAATTTTTAATTCTGTTTGATTTTAGGTTAGCAAAATTATAAACTTTCTGTTAGTGCCATTAGTTTTAGAAAAATTATAAACTTTCTGTTAGTGCCATTAGTTTTCAAATTTGAATAGTTAAAATTTGAATTCTTTGAAAATTATTTGAATCACAAGTTTGTGATTAACTTACTAAAAAATGAGAATAGATGCGCTTATAGAGAAAATTCAACCTAAATTCCTAGTAAATTTCTATGAATTTAGGTTAAACTTTTCTCTATTAGGGCATCTATTTTCACTTTGAGAGGAGCTCAACAAGAGAGAGAGGGAAGGGCTTATAAACCGGTGTGAGCCCCCTTCGGTTGGCGAGGTGGGACTAAACTCTGCCCGCAACGAGGACCAACCCGTTAGTCCCGGTTTGTGGCACAAACCGGGACTAATGGTCATGGGCCAGGGGCGAGGAGCAAAATTATAAACTTTCTGTTAGTGCCATTAGTTTTAGAAAGTTGAAAGTTGAAAGTTGGCATGGGCCAGGGACTAATGGTCATGGTATTACGAGGGCCGAACCATAAGACATGAAAGCATTTCAAATGAACTCTGAAAAAGTTGAAAGTTGGCATGGTATCATAATTTCACCCACATAGCATGTGCATGTATAAAACGGACAATGGTAGCATGTTCATGTGTTACAAAGTTGGCATGGTATCATCATAATAGTTGCGGGGGACAGTCTTCACTTTTTCTTCGCTTGTGTCATTTGCTTATTGCGCCGTAACCATGGATAATCTTGATTGTTTATCAGGATGCTTGGGTCAGCCTTGACATTGAAGGGAGGAATTTCATGAAACTTTTCATAATCTTCAGACATGTTTGTCTTGCCGTCCACTCCCAGGATGTCCCTTTTTCCTGAAAGAACTATGTGGCGCTTTGGCTCATCGTATGATGTATTCGCTTCCTTATCTTTCTTTTTCTCGGTTTGGTAGACATGTCCTTCACATAGATAACCTGTGCTACATCATTGGCTAGGACGAACGGTTCGTCAGTGTACCCAAGATTTTTCGGATCCACTGTTGTCATTCCGTACTGTGGGTCTACCTGTACCCCACCGCCTGACAGATTGACCCATTTGCACTTAAACAAAGGGACCTTAAAATCAGGTCCGTAGTCAAGTTCCCATATGTCCACTATGTAACCATAATATGTGTCCTTTCTGCTCTCGGTTGCTGCATCAAAGCGGACACCGTTGTTTTGGTTGGTGCTCTTTTGATCTTGGGCGATCGTGTAAAATGTATTCCCATTTATCTTGTATCCTTTGTAAGTCAATACAGTCAAAGATGGTCACCTGGACAACAAGTACAACTCATCACAAACAGTGTTATCACCTCTGAGACGTGTTTCCAACCAACTGCTGAAAGTCCTGATGTGTTCACATGTAATCCAGTCGTCGCACTGCTCCGGGTGTTTGGAGCGCAGACTGTTCTTGTGTTCATCGACATACGGGGTCACCAAGGTAGAGTTCTGTAGAACCGTGTAGTGTGCTTGAGACCAAGAATATCCGTCCCTGCATATTATTGAGTCACTTCCAAGAGTGCCTTTTCTAGTCAGTCTCCCCTCATACCGCGATTTAGGGAGACCTATCTTCTTAAGGCCAGGAATGAAGTCAACACAAAACCCGATAACATCCTCTGTTTGATGGCCCATGGAGATGCTTCCTTCTGGCCTAGCGCGGTTACAGACATATTTCTTTAGTACTCCCATGAACCTCTCAAAGGGGAACATATTGTGTAGAATACGGGCCCCAGGATGACAATCTCGTTGACTAGATGAACTAGGACGTGCATCATGATATTGAAGAAGGATGGTGGGAACACCAGCTCGAAATTGACAAGACATTGCGCCACATTAATCCTTAGCCTTGGTACGATTTCTAGATCGATCACCTTCTAAGAGATTGCATTGAGGAATGCACATAGCTTCACAATGGCTAATCAAACGTTTTCTGGTAGAAGCCCCCTCAATGCAACCGGAAGTAGTCGCGTCATAATCACGTGGCAGTCATGAGACTTTAGGTTCTGAAACTTTTTCTCTGGCATATTTATTATTCCCTTTATATTCAACGAGAAGTCAGTCGTGACCTTCATACTGAGCAGGCATTCAAAGAAGATTTCTTTCTCTTCTTCCGTACGAGCGTAGCTGGCAGGACCTTTATACTGCTTCGGAGGCATGCCGTCTTTTTCGTGCAAACGTTGTAGGTCCTCCCGTGCCTCAGGTGTATCTTTTGTCTTCCCATACACGCCCAAGAAGCCTAGCAGGTTCACGCAAAGGTTCTTCGTCACGTGCATCACGTCAATTGAAGAGCGGACCTCTAGGTCTTTCCAGTAGGGTAGGTCCCAAAATATAGATTTCTTCTTCCACATGGGTGCGTGTCCCTCAGCGTCATTCGGAACAGCTAGTCCACCGGGACCCTTTCCAAAGATTACGTAGTGTAAATCATTGACCATAGCAAGTACGTGATCACCGGTACGCATGGCGGGCTTCTCCCGGTGATCTGCCTCGCCTTTGAAATGCTTGCCTTTCTTTCGACATTGATGGTTGGTCGGAAGAAATCAATGATGGCCCAGGTACACATTCTTCCTGCATTTGTCCAGGTATATACTTTCAGTGTCATCTAAACAGTGCATGCATGCGTGGTATCCTTTGTTTGTCTGTCCTGAAAGGTTACTGAGAGCGGGCCAATCGTTGATGGTCACGAATAGCAACGCCTTAAGGTTAAATTCCTCCTGTCTGTGCTCATCCCACGTACGTACACCGTTTCCATTCCACAGCTGTAAAAGTTCTTCAACTAATGGTCTTAGGTACACATCAATTTCGTTGCCGGGTTGCTTAGGGCCTTGGATGAGAACTGGCATCATAATGAACTTCCGCTTCATGCACATCCAAGGAGGAAGGTTATACATACATAGAGTCACAGGCCAGGTGTTGGAAATATGCCCTAGAGGCAATAATAAATTGGTTATTATTATATTTCCTTGTTCATGATAATCGTTTATTATCCATGCTAGAATTTTATTGATAGGAAACTCAGATACATGTGTGGATACATAGACAACACCATGTCCCTAGTAAGCCTCTAGTTGACTAGCTCGTTGATCAATAGATGGTTACGGTTTCCTGACCATGGACATTGGATGTCATTGATAACAGGATCACATCATTAGGAGAATGATGTGATGGACAAATACCCAATCCTAAGCCTAGCACAAGATCATGTAGTTCGTATGCTAAAGCTTTTCTAATGTCAAGTATCATTTCCTTAGACCATGAGATTGTGCAACTCCCGGATACTGTAGGAGTGCTTTGGGTGTGCCAAACGTCACAACGTAACTGGGTGGCTATAAAGGTACACTACAGGTATCTCCGAAAGTGTCTGTTGGGTTGGCACGAATCGAGACTGGGATTTGTCACTCCATGTAAACGGAGAGGTATCTCTGGGCCCACTCGGTAGGACATCATCATAATGTGCACAATGTGATCAAGGAGTTGATCACGGGATGATGTGTTACGGAACGAGTAAAGAGACTTGCCGGTAACGAGATTGAACAAAGGTATCGGGATACCGACGATCGAATCTCGGGCAAGTATCGTACCACTAGACAAAGGGAATTGTATACGGGATTGATTAAGTCCTTGACATCGTGGTTCATCCGATGAGATCATCGTGGAACATGTGGGAGCCAACATGGGTATCCAGATCCCGCTGTTGGTTATTGACCCGAGAGTCATCTCGGTCATGTCTGCATGTCTCCCGAACCCGTAGGGTCTACACACTTAAGGTTCGGTGACGCTAGGGTTATAGAGATATTAGTATGCGGTAACCCGAAAGTTGTTCGGAGTCCCGGATGAGATCCCGGACGTCACGAGGAGTTCCGGAATGGTCCGGAGGTAAAGATTTATATATGGGAAGTCTTGTTTTGGTCGCCGGAAAAGTTTCGCGCATTATCGGTATTGTACCGGGAGTGCCGAAAGGGGTCCGGGGGTCCACCAAGGGGGTCCACCTGCCCCGGGGGGCCACATGGGCTGTAGGGGTGTGCGCCTTGGCCTATATGGGCCAAGGGCACCAGCCCCAAGAGGTCCATGCGCCAAGAGACAAGGGAAAGGAAGAGTCCTAAAAGGGGAAGGCACTTCCTAGGTGCCTTGGGGAGGAGGGACTCCTCCCTGGCCGCACCCTTCCTTGGAGGAAGGGCCAAGGCTGCGCCCCCCCTCTCCCTTGGCCCTATATATAGTGGGGGAAAGGGAGGGCAGCCGCACCTAAGCCCTGGCGCCTCCCTCTCCCTCCCATGACACATCTCCCTCCTCCCGCAGCGCTTGGCGAAGCCCTGTTGGAATCCCGCTACTTCCACCACCACGCCGTCGTGCTGCTGGATCTCCATCAACCTCTCCTCCCCCCTTGCTGGATCAAGAAGGAGGAGACGTCGCTGCTCCGTACGTGTGTTGAACGCGGAGGTGCCGTCCGTTCGGCGCTAGGATCATCGGTGATTTGGATCACGACGAGTACGACTCCATCAACCCCGTTCTCTTGAACGCTTCCGCGCGCGATCTACAAGGGTATGTAGATCCACTCCTCCCTCGTTTCTAGATGACTCCATAGATAGATCTTGGTGACACGTAGGAAAATTTTGAATTTATGCTACATTCCCCAACAGTGGCATCATGAGCTAGGTCTATGCGTAGTTTCTATGCACGAGTAGAACACAAAGTAGTTGTGGGCGTTGATTTTGTTCAATATGCTTACCGTTACTAGTCCAATCTTGATTCGGTGGCATTGTGGGATGAAGCGGCCCGGACCGACCTTACACGTACTCTTACGTGAGACTGGTTCCACCGACTGACATGCACTAGTTGCATAAGGTGGCTAGCGGGTGTCTGACTCTCCCACTTTAGTCGGATCGGATTCGATGAAAAGGGTCCTTATGAAGGGTAAATAGAAATTGGCATATCACGTTGTGGTTTTTGCGTAGGTAAGAAACGTTCTTGCTAGAAACCCATAGCAGCCACGTAAAACATGCAAACAACAATTAGAGGACGTCTAACTTGTTTTTGCAGGGTATGCTATGTGATGTGATATGGCCAAAAGGATGTGATGAATGATATATGTGATGTATGAGATTGATCATGTTCTTGTAATAGGAATCACGACTTGCATGTCGATGAGTATGACAATCGGCAGGAGCCATAGGAGTTGTCTTTATTTATTATATGACCCGCGTGTCATTGAACAACGCCATGTAATTACTTTACTTTATTGCTAACCGTTAGCTGTAGTAGTAGAAGTAATAGTTGGCGAGACAACTTCATGAAGACATGATGATGGAGATCATGATGATGGAGATCATTGTGTCA
This sequence comes from Triticum dicoccoides, assembly GCF_002162155.2. Lineage (NCBI taxonomy): Eukaryota > Viridiplantae > Streptophyta > Magnoliopsida > Poales > Poaceae > Triticum > Triticum dicoccoides. The sequence goes on along the minus strand of NC_041390.1, from coordinate 605,016,848 downwards.
TGCCGGTGACGATGATGATCATGGAGCCCCGAAGATGGAGATCAAAAGGAGCAAAGTGATGATGGCCATATCATGTCACTATTTGATTGCATGTGATGTTTATCATGTTTATACATCTTATTTGCTTAGAACGACGGTAGTAAATAAGATGATCCCTCATTAAAATTTCAAGAAAGTGTCCCCCCTAACTATGCACCATTGCGAAAGTTCGTCGTTTCGAAGCACCACGTGATGATCGGGTGTGATAGATTCTTACGTTCGAATACAACGGGTGTTGACGAGCCTAGCATGTACAGACATGGCCTCGGAACACATGCAAAACACTTAGGTTGACTTGACGAGCCTAGCATGTACAGACATGGCCTCGGAACATAAGAGACCGAAAGGTCAAGCATGAGTCGTATGGTAGATACGATCAACATGAAGATGTTCACCGATGTTGACTAGTCCGTCTCACGTGATGATCGGACACGGCCTAGTTGACTCGGATCATGTAATCACTTAGATGCCTAGAGGGATGTCTATCTGAGTGGGAGTTCATGAACTTAATTATCCTGAACATAGTCAAAAGGATTTTGCAAATTATGTCGTAGCTCGCGCTTTAGTTCTACTATTTAGATATGTTCCTAGAGAAAATTTAGTTGAAAGTTGGTAGTAGCAATTATGCGGACTAGGTCCATAAACTAAGGATTGTCCTCATTGCTTCATAGAAGGCTTATGTCCTTAATGCACCGCTCAGTGTGCTGAAACTCAAACGTCATCTGTGGATGTTGCGAACATCTGACATACACATTTTGATAACTACGTGATAGTTCAGTTAAACGGTTTAGAATTGAGGCACCGAAGACGGTTTTGAAACATCGCGAAACATATGAGATGTTTCGAGGGCTGAAATTGGGATTTCAGGCTCGTGCCCACGTCAAGAGGTATAAGACCTCCGACGATTTTCTTAGCCCACAAACTAAGGGAGAAAAGCTCAATTGTTGAGCTTGTGCTCAGATTGTCTGAGTACAACAATTGCTTGAATCGAGTGGGAGTTGATCTTCCAGATGAAATAGTGATGGTTCTCCGAAGTCATTACCACCAAGCTGCTTGAGCTTCGTGATGAACTATAATATATCAGGGACATATATGATGATCCTTGAGATATTCGCGATGTTTGACACCACAAAAGTAGAGATCAAGAAGGAGCATCAATTGTTGATGGTTGGTGAAACCACTAGTTTCAAGAAGGGCAAGGGCAAAAAGGGATGCTTCATGAAACGGAAAATCAGCTGCTCCTCTAGTGAAGAAACCCAAGGTTGAACCCAAACCCGAGACTAAGTGCTTCTGTAATAAAGGGAACAACCACTAGAGTAGAATTACCCTAGATACTTGGTAGATAAGAAGGCTGGCAAGGTCGATAGAAGTATATTGGATGTATTATGTTAATGTGTACTTTACTAGTACTCCTAGTAGCACCAGTGTATTAGATACCGGTTCGGTTGCTAAGTGTTAGTAACTCGAAATAAAAGCTACGGAATAAATGGAGACTAGCTAAAGGTGAGATGACGATATGTGTTGGAAGTATTTCCACGGTTGATCAAATATCGTACGCTCCCTCTACCATCGAGATTGGTGTTTGCGTTGAGCATAGACATGATTGGATTATGTCTATCGCAATACGGTTATTCATTTAAAGAGAATAATGGTTACTCTGTTTATTTGAATAATACCTTCAATGGTCTTACACCTGAAATGAATGGTTTATTGAATCTCGATCGTAGTGATACACATGTTCATGCCAAAAGATAGTAATGATAGTACCACCTACTTGTGGCACTGCCACATAAGTCATATCAGTATAAAACGCATGAAGAAGCTCCATGTTGATGGATCTTTGGGCTCACTTGTTTTGAAAGGTTTGAGACATGCGAACCATGTCTATTGGTGTATATGCATGAAGAAACTCCATGCAAATGGACCGTTTGGACTCACTTGATTTTGAATCACTTGAGACATGCAAATCATACCACATGGGCAAGATGACTGAAAGCCTCGTTTTCAGTAAAATGGAACTAGAAAGCAACTTGTTGGAAGTAATACATTTTGATGTGTGCAATCCAATGAGTGCTGAGGCATGTAGTGGATATCGTTATGTTCTTATTTCACAGATGATTTGAGTAGATGTTGAGTATATTTACTTGATGAATCACGAGTCTGAATTATTGAAAGGTTCAAGTAATTTCAGGGTGAAGTTGAAAGATCGTCGTGACAAGAGGATAAAATATCTATGATATGATCATAGAGATGAATATCCGAATTACGAGTTTGGCACAGAATTAAGACATTGTGGAAATTGTTTCACAACTAATACAGCCTGGAACACCATAGTGTGATGGTGTGTCCGAACATCATAACTGCACCCTATTGGATATGATGCATACCATGATGTCTCTTATCAAATTACCATGATAGTTTATGGGTTAGGCATTAAAGACAACCACATTCACTTTAAATAGGGCACCACATAATTCCGATGAGATGACACCATATGAACTATGGTTTAGAGAAACCTAAGCTGTCATTTCTTAGAAGTTTGGGGCTGCGACGCTTATGTGAAAAGTTTCAGGCTGATAAGCTCAAACCCAAAGCGGATAAATGCATCTTCATAGGACATCCAAAACAGTTGGGTATACCTCCTATCTCAGATCCGAAAGCAATAAGGGATTGTTTCTAGAATCGGGTCCTTTCTCGAGGAAAAGTTTCTCTCGAAAGAATTGAGTGGGAGGATGGTGGAGACTTGATGAGGTTACTGAACCGTCACTTCAACTAGTGTATAGCAGGGCACAAAGAGTTGTTCCTGTGGCACCTACACCAATTGAAGTGGAAGCTTATGATATTGATCATGAGACTTCGGATCAAGTCACTCCCAAACCTCGTAGGATGACAAGGATGCGTACTACTTCAGAGTGGTACGTAATCCTGTCTTGGAAGTCATGTTGCTAGACAACAATGAACCTACGAGCTATGGAGAAGCGATGGTGGGCCTAGATTCCAAAATGGCTCGAGGCCATATAATCCGAGAGAGGATCCAGATATGAAAACAAAGTGTAGACTTTGGGAGAACTACTTGATGGTCGTAAGGCTGTTAGGTACATATGGATTTTAAAAGGAAGACGGACAATGATGGTAGGTATCACCATTAAGAAAGCTCGACTTGTCGTTAAGATGTTTTCTGACAAGTTCAAGGAGTTGACTGCGATGAGACTTTCTCACTCGTACCGATGCTAAGAGTCTGTTGGAATTATATTAGCAATTACTGCATTATTTGTGAAATCTTGCAGATAGGATGCCAAAAAACCATTGTTTCCTCGACGATTTTTGAGGAAAGGTTGTATGTGATACAACCGGAAGGTTTTGTTAATCCTGAAAGATGCTAATAAGTATGCAAAGCTCCAGCAATCCTTCTAAGGACTGGAGTAAGCATCTCGGAGTTGGAATGTATGCTTTGATAAGATGATCAAAGTTTTGGGTGTATACAAAGTTTATGAGAAACTTGTATTTCCAAAGAAGTGAGTGGGAGCACTATAGAATTTCTGATAAATATATGTTGTTGACATATTGTTGATCAGAAATGATGTAGAATTTCTGGAAAGCACATAAGGTTATTTGGAAAGTGTTTTTCAATGGAAAGCCTGGATTAAGCTACTTGAACATTGAGCATCAAGATCTATAAGGATAGATCAAAATTCTTAATGGTACTTTCAAATGAGCACATACCTTGACATGATCTTGAAGGTGTTCAAGATGGATCAGTCAAAGAAGGAGTTCTTGACGGAGTTGTAAGGTATGAAGTTAAGACTTAAAGCTCGATCACAACAGAAGAAAGAGGAAGGACGAAGGTCGTCCCCTATGCTTTTATCATAGGCTCTCTACAGTATGCTATGCTGTGTACCGCACCTGAAGTGTGCCTTGCCATGAGTCAGTCAAGGGGTACAAGAGTGATCCAAGAATGGATCACAGGACAACGGTCAAAGTTATCCTTAGTAACTAGTGGACTAAGGAATTTTCTCGATTATGGAGGTGGTAAAAGAGTTCGTCGTAAGGGGTTACGCCGATGCAAACTTTGACACTAATCCAGATTATTCTGAGTAGTAAACTGGATTCGTATAGTAGAACAGTTATTTGGAATAGCTCCAAATAGAACGTGGTAGCTGCATCTGGGAGATGACATAGAGATTTGTAAAGCACACACGGATCTAAAAGGTTCAGATCCGTTGACTATAACATCTCTCACAAGCATAACATGATCAAACCCAGAACTCATCGAGTGTTAATCACATGGTAATGTGAACTAGATTATTGACTCTAGTAGACTCTTTGGGTGTTAGTCACATGGGGATGTGACCTTGAGTGTTAATCACATATCAATGTGAACTGGATTATTGACTCTAGTGCAAGTGGGAGACTGTTGGAAATATGCCCTAGAGGCAATAATAAATTGGTTATTATTATATTTCCTTGTTCATGATAATCGTTTATTATCCATGCTAGAATTGTATTGATAGGAAACTCAGATACATGTGTGGATACATAGACAACACCATGTCCCTAGTAAGCCTCTAGTTGACTAGCTCGTTGATCAATAGATGGTTACGGTTTCCTGACCATGGACATTGGATGTCATTGATAACGGGATCACATCATTAGGAGAATGATGTGATGGACAAAGACCCAATCCTAAGCCTAGCACAAGATCATGTAGTTCGTATGATAAAGCTTTTCTAATGTCATGTATCATTTCCTTAGACCATGAGATTGTGCAACTACCGGATACCGTAGGAGTGCTTTGGGTGTGCCAAACGTCACAACGTAACTGGGTGGCTATAAAGGTACACTACAGGTATCTCCGAAAGTGTCTGTTGGGTTGGCACGAATCGAGACTGGGATTTGTCACTCCGTGTAAACGGGGAGGTATCTCTGGGCCCACTCGGTAGGACATCATCATAATGTGCACAATGTGATCAAGGAGTTGATCACGGGATGATGTGTTACGAAACGAGTAAAGAGACTTGCCAGTAACGAGATTGAACAAAGGTATCGGGATACCGACGATGGAATCTCGGGAAAGTATCGTACCGCTAGACAAAGGGAATTGTATACGGGATTGATTAAGTCCTTGACATCGTGGTTCATCCGATGAGATCATCGTGGAACATGTGGGAGCCAACATGGGTATCCAGATCCCGCTGTTGGTTATTGACCGGAGAGTCATCTCGGTCATGTCTGCATGTCTCCCGAACCCGTAGGGTCTACACACTTAAGGTTCGGTGACGCTAGGGTTATAGAGATATTAGTATGCGGTAACCCGAAAGTTGTTCGGAGTCCCGGATGAGATCCCGGACGTCACGAGAAGTTCCGGAATGGTCCGGAGATAAAGATTTATATATGGGAAGTCTTGTTTTGGTCGCCGGAAAAGTTTCGCGGATTATCGGTATTGTACCGGGAGTGCCGAAAGGGGTCCGGGGGTCCACCAAGGGGGTCCACCTGCCCTGGGGGGCCACATGGGCTGTAGGGGTGTACGCCTTGGCCTATATGGGCCAAGGGCACCAGCCCTAAGAGGCCCATGCGCCAAGAGATAAGGGAAAGGAAGAGTCCTAAAAGGGGAAGGCACTTCCTAGGTGCCTTGGGGAGGAGGGACTCCTCCCTGGCCGCACCCTTCCTTGGAGGAAGGGCCAAGGCTATGCCCCCTCTCCCTTGGCCCTATATATATTGGGGGAAAGGGAGGGCAGCCGCACCTAAGCCCTGGCGCCTCCCTCTCCCTCCCATGACACATCTCCCTCCTCCCGCAGCGCTTGGCGAAGCCCTGTTGGAATCCCGCTACTTCCACCACCATGCCGTTGTGCTGCTGGATCTCCATCAACCTCTCCTCCCCCCTTGCTGGATCAAGAAGGAGGAGACGTCGCTGCTCCGTACGTGTGTTGAATGCGGAGGTGCCGTCCGTTCGGCGCTAGGATCATCGGTGATTAGGATCACGACGAGTACGACTCCATCAACCCCGTACTCTTGAACGCTTCCGCGCGCGATCTACAAGGGTATGTAGATCCACTCCTCCCTCGTTGCTAGATGACTCCATAGATAGATCTTTGTGACACGTAGGAAAATTTTGAATTTATGCTACGTTCCCCAACACCAGGTGCTGTGATTGCTGCTCTGCTCCCCGAAAGGATTAATGCCATCCACGCTTAAAGCAAACCATACATTCCTTGTGTCCTTTGTAAACTCATCCCAGTACTTTCTCTCGATTTTTCTCCACTGCGACCCGTCAGCGGGTGCTCTCAACTTCCCATCTTTCTTTCGGTTCTCACTGTGCCATCGCATCAACTTGGCATGCTCTTCGTTTCTGAACAGACGTTTCAACCGTGGTATTATAGGAGCATACCACATCACCTTCGCAGGAACCCTTTCCTGGGGGGCTCGCCGTCAACATCACCAGGGTCATCTCGTCTGATCTTATACCGCAATGCACCGCATACCGGGCATGCGTTCAGATCCTTGTATGCACCGCGGTAGAGGATGCAGTCATTAGGGCATGCATGTATCTTCTCCACCTCCAATCCTAGAGGGCATACGACCTTCTTTGCTGCGTATGTACTGTCGGGCAATTCGTTATCCTTTGGAAGCTTCTTCTTTAATATTTTCAGTAGCTTCTCAAATCCTTTGTCAGCCACAGCATTCTCTGCCTTCCACTGCAGCAATTCCAGTACGGTACCGAGCTTTGTGTTGCCATCTTCGCAATTGGGGTATAACCCTTTTTTGTGATCCTCTAACATGCGATCGAACTTCAGCTTCTCCTTTTGACTTTCGCATTGCGTCCTTGCATCGATAATGACCCGGCAGAGATCATCATCATCGGGCACATCGTCTGGTTCCTCTTGATCTTCAGCAGCTTCACCCGTTGCAGCATCATTGGGCACATCGTCTGGTTCCACTTGATCTTCACCAGCTCCCCCCGTTGCAGCATCGCCGTATTCAGGGGCACATAGTTGTCATCATACTCTTCTTCTTCGCCGTCTTCCATCATAACCCCTATTTCTCCATGCCTCGTCTAAACATTATAGTGTGGCATGAAGCCGTTGTAAAGCAGGTGAGAGTCAAGGATTTTCCGGTTAGAGTAAGACCTCGTATTCCCACATTCAGTGCATGAACAACACATAAAACCATTCTCCTTGTTTGCCTCAGCCGCATCGAGAAACTCATGCACGCCCTTAATGTACTCGCAGGTGTGTCTGTCACCGTACATCCATTGCCGGTTCATCTGCGTGCATTATATATAATTAAGTGTCTAAATTAATAGAAGTTCATCATCACATTAAAACCAAAGTGCATACATAGTTCTCATCTAACAACATATAGCTCTCCAGAGCATCTAATTAATTAAACCATACATTGAAACTATGTAAAACATTTCAATGCGAAAACAAATGCGATCATAATCGCAACCAAGGTAACAATTGATCCAACGACATAATGATATCAAGCCTCGGTATGAATGGCATATTTTCTAATCTTTATAATCTTCAAGCGCATTGCATCCATCTTGATCTTGTGATCATCGACGACATCCGCAACATGCAACTCCAATATCATCTTCTCCTCCTCAAATTTTTTATTTTTTCCTTCAACAAATTGTTTTCTTCTTCAACTAAATTTAACCTCTCGACAATAGGGTCGGTTGGCATTTCCGATTCACATACATCCTACATAAATAAAATCTATGTCACGTTGGTCGGCCTAATTTTCATAAACAATAAATGAACCAATAGTTATAAAGATAATATATATACCACATCCGAATCATAGATAGGACGAGGGCCGACGGGGGCGGATATCAAAACCATCGCACTATATAAGATGCAATAATAAAAGTAAGAAAATAATACAAGTATCTATGTAAACATACAAGTAAGAATATTTTTCCTTTCAGAAAGAAGATAAGAACAAGAGGCTCACCACGGTGGTGCCGGCGATGAGCTCGGCGCGGGTGATCGACGGCGGTGAAGACGGGGACGGGGCGTGACGGACCGCTAAACCTAGACAAATATTATGGAAAATGGAGCTTGGAGGTCGAGCTTGGAGAGGTGAAAGCTTAAGTAGTGTGGCTCGGGCATTCCATCGAACACCTTGTGTGCATAGGAGGTGAGCTAGAGCACCACCAAGCCCTCTCCCCCTCGGCCAGAGAAAAACAGAGCACTGGGGTGCTCTGCTCGCGAGCGAGGGGTATATATAGGCACCTCATTGGTCCCGGTTGGTGACATGAGCCGAGACTAAAGGGGAGCCTTTGGTCCCGGTTCAAGCCACCAACCGGGACCAATGGTGGTGGGCTAGGAGCGAGGCCCATTGGTCCCGGTTCATCCCACCAACCGGGACCAAAAAGTCCAGATGAACCGGGACCAATGGCCCACGTGGCCCGGTCGGCCCCCTGGGCTCACGAACCGGGACCAATACCCACATTGGTCCCGGTTCTGGACTGAACCGGGACTAATGGGCTGACTCGGCCTGGACCAAAGTCCTGTTTTCTACTAGTGTTCTGAGTATAGTAGTAACCCACCTCCTGCTGCGACAACGACGCGACTTGCCCTGCCTCCTCCCCCGCCTTGTCGGCGAGGTAGCACTCCATTTTTGCTTTCACCGGAGTCTCGACATCTTCATCAAGGACTAAAGCGAGGGATATATACTCTGTGTAGGCCGGGGCCATACCGTTTGGAAAGTAGTCGATGCACCAACGGTGGCCGCCGGCTATGAAGTGGTGGGACCTGGTGTACTCTCCCGTGAGATGGCAATCGATGGTGCTGGAGTAGCCATCGATCGTGAGAATGTGGTGGCCACTCTCGCAACCATGACGGCAGCTTACCACTTGCCAGTGGTCAACATTGGCGACCTGCTGCGCGGAATCTTGTCGCCGGACCTCATCCTCTTCTTGCCGACGATGGATGACATTGCCGATGGAAAGCTCATTCTTAGATGTTTGTAATCATCGGTGGCCATGACGGCCCACAGATTCGCCGGAGTGGCGAGAAAATTGTAGCAACTCATCTTCAGCCCCTCACAACGGTGCTTCTCCGGCAAGTGCCAGTATGGTCGCCACTGTGCCGACATGGACGTACTCACACAGCTTCTCCTCACACATGGCCTTGAGACGCTCCATGCCGTACCTGTCCGCCGCGAAGAGAAGATGCTGGCACGTCACGCTTTCATCTTTCTTGCTAATCGTCTCTGCCAACGAGTCGGTGTACATGAAATAGATAAACGCCTTGAACGCCTTGGCCTCTATGTCTCCTATGTGCACGACAGTACCGTTGGTGATGGCATTCATCGGTGCGGGTGCGAGGAGCTCGGCTGCGAAGACGGGCGAGCGTGCTGGGAGCAAGCACCGGTGCGCCGCGACGGTCTCGCCGCCGATCTTGAACACTACGTCAGCGCCATTCTTGGTCTCGAGGAGCTCGGCCAGGTGCTGGAGAATATTGCTGGGGGGCACGGAGACCAGAGGCGTGGTGTCCCTGACGCGGCATCCTTTGACGACCGCGATGTTGCATCGGATGGTGAATGAGTCGTTCTTGAGATGCTGGGATCTCTTCATGTCCTCCGCTCTAATGAAGGTCGCGTAGGTCGAGCCGTTTTCCCTGGTATAGTATCCCATCTTAGCGAACGACAGCCACGCAGCTTGCTCCGCCTCCTCTTTCGCCTCGCTGGCGAGGCAGAAGCAGTGCTTCATCTTCACGGGGGCCTTAACATCTTCGTCGAGGAGTAGACCGAGGGATACGTGGTCCGCGTAGGCCGCGTCCACGCCGTTTGGGAAGTAGGTGACGCACCAGTTGTGGCCGCCGACTTGGAAGGGCGGCGACCTGCAGTAGTTCCCGGTGGGATGGCCATCGATGGTGATGGAGTAGCCATCGATGGTGTAAGTGTAGTGGCCGCTCTCCGTGCGGCCAACGATGACGGAGCTCGACCGCTTGCCGGTGGACAACATTGTGGACCTGCTCGACCTCAACCGGTTCTTGCCGATGGACAAGATTAATCGGCGATCGATCGATTTGACCTGCTACTCGGTGGAATTAGGAGCTGAAAAGGTTTGTGCAACTGCGATGCCTCTAGTTTGCCGCTGCACGATTCGGTAGATCAAAGAGCTATATATGCGAGTCAAGTCCGAGTCAAATTAAACGTACGCGTAGGTATTCCTTTCCTTTCGACGCTTAGGTTAGCTATTCTTTATAGTATTTCGAGAGAAAAATATATATTCTATAGTACTAGTACTAAAATTAGTGTTTTTTTAACACAGTACATACCCAAATGCTCATACATCCACACATACACTTGTCCCTATAAACGAGTGCACGCACACCATGTCCCTATGAGCACCTCTGAGAGACTTAGTCGGCACATCATTTTGAGATTCATGAAGTCGTCACAGACACCTTCGTAGTCGACAGAAACATCTTTTCTCACCGAACGCACATCGCTAGATGGCTTGAAATAAATTCAGACTTTGGGTATGAGCATTTGGGTATATACTCTGCGAGGACTAAACGTCTATTCTTAGTCGGCACTCCATTTTCGCTTTCACCGGAGTCTCGACATCTTCATCAAGGACTAAAGCGAGGGTTATATACCACTAGTAGAAAAGGGGGCAACGCTCCAGGCCGGGTCAGCCCATTAGTCCCGGTTCAGTTCAGAATCGGGACCAATGGGGGCATTGGATCCGGTTCGTGAGCCTAGAGGGCCGGCCGGGCCACGTGGACCATTGGTCCCGGTTCGTCTGGACCTTTTGGTCCCGGTTGGTGGGACGAACCGGGACCAATGGGCCTCGCTCCTGGCCCACCATCATTGGTCCTGGTTGGTGGCTTGAACCGGGACCAAAGCTCCCCTTTAGTCCCGGTTCATGTCACCAACCAGGACCAATGAGGTGATTATATATACCCCCTCACATAAGAGCAGAGCACACTGCTCTGTTTTTTTCTGGCCGAGGGGGAGAGGGCTTGGTGGTGCTCTAGCTCACCTCCTATGCACACAAGGTATTCGATGGAATGTCCGAGCCAGACTACTTAAGCTTTCTCCTCTCCAAGCTCGACCTCCACGCTCCATTTTCCTCAATATTTATCTAGGTTTAGCGGTCCGTCATGCCCCGTCCCCGTCTTCACCGCCGTCGATCACCCGCGCCGAGCTCATCGCCGGCACCACCGTGGTGAGCCTCTTGTTCTTATCTTTTTTCTGAAAGGAAAAATATTCTTACTTGTATGTTTACATAGATACTTGTATTATTTTCTTACTTTTATTATTGCATCTTATATAGTGTGATGGTTTTGGTATCTGCCCCCATCGGCCCTCGTCCTGTCTATGATTCGGATGTGGTATATATATTATCTTTATAACTATTGGTTCATTTATTGTTTATGAAAATTATGCCGACCAACGTGACATAGATTTTATTTATATAGGATGTATGTGAATCGGAAATTCCAACCGACCCTATTGTCGAGAGGTTAAATTTAGTTGAAGAAGAAAACAATTTGTTAAAGGAAAAAATAAAAAAAATTGAGGAGGAGAAGATGATATTGGAGTTGCATGTTGCGGATGTCGTCGATGATCACAAGATCAAGATGAATGCAATGCGCTTGAAGATTAGAAAGATTAGAAAATATGCCATTCATACCGAGGCTTGGTATCATTATGCCGTTGGATCAATTGTTACCTTGGTTGCGATTATGATCGCATTTGTTTTCGCATTGAAATGTTTTACATAGTTTCAATGTATGGTTTAATTAATTAGATGCTCTAGAGAGCTATATGTTGTTAGATGAGAACTATGTATGGACTTTGGTTTTAATGTGATGATGAACTTCTATTAATTTGGACACTTAATTATATATAATGCACGCAGATGAACCGACAATGGATGTACGGTGACAGACACACCTCCGAGTACATTAAGGGCGTGCATGAGTTTCTCGATGCGGCTGAGGCAAATAAGCAGAATTGTTTTATGTGTTGTCCATGCACTGAATGTGGGAATACGAGGTCTTACTCTAACCGGAAAATCCTTCACTTCCACCTGCTTTACAAGGGTTTCATGCCACACAATAATGTTTGGACGAGGCATGGAGAAATAGGGGTTATGATGGAAGACGGCGAAGAAGAAGAGTATGATGACAACTATGTGCCCCCTGAATACGGTGATGCTGTAACGGGGGGAGCTGGTGAAGATCAAGAGGAACCAGATGATATGCCCAATGATGCTGCAACGGGTGAAGCTGCTGAAGATCAAGAGCAACCAGACGATGTGCCCGATGATGATGATCTCCGCCGGGTCATTGTCGATGCAAGAACGCAATGCGAAAGTCAAAAGGAGAAGATGAAGTTCAATCGCATGTTAGAGGATCACAAAAAAGGGTTGTACCCCAATTGCGAAGATGGCAACACAAATCTCGGTACCGTACTGGAATTGCTGCAGTGGAAGGCAGAGAATGCTGTGGCTGACAAAGGATTTGAGAAGCTACTGAAAATATTGAAGAAGAAGCTTCCAAAGGATAACGAATTGCCCGACAATACATACGCATCAAAGAAGGTCGTATGCCCTCTAGGATTGGAGGTGGAGAAGATACATGCATGCCCTAATGACTGCATCCTCTACCGCGGTGCATACAAGGATCTGAACGCATGCCCGGTATGCGATGCATTGCGGTATAAGATCAGACGAGATGGACCTGGTGATGTTGACGGTGAGCCCCCCAGGAAGAGGGTTCCTGCGAAGGTGATGTTGTATGCTCCTATAATACTACAGTTGAAACATATATTCAGAAACGAAGAGCATTCCAAGTTGATGTGATGGCACAGTGAGGACCGGAAGAAAGACGGGAAGTTGAGAGCACCCGCTGACGGGTCGCAGTGGAGAAAAATCGAGAGAAAGTACTGGGATGAGTTTGCAAAGGACCCAAGGAATGTATGGTTTGCTTTAAGCGCGGATGGTATTAATCCTTTCGGGGAGCAGAGCAACAATTACATCACCTGGCTCGTGACTCTATGTATGTATAACCTTCCTCCTTGGATGTACATGAAGCGGAAGTTCATTATGATGCCAGTTCTCATCCAAGGCCCTAAGCAACCCGGCAACGACATTGATGTGTACCTAAGGCCATTAGTTAAAGAACTTTTACAGCTGTGGAATGGAACGGTGTACGTACGTGGGATGAGCACCGACATGATGAATTTAACCTAAAGGCGTTGCTGTTTGTGACCATCAACGATTGGCCCGCTCTCAGTAACCTTTCAGGACAGAAAAACAAAGGATACCACGCATGCACGCACTGTTTAGATGACACTGAAAGTATATACCTGCATAAATGCAGGAAGAATGTGTACCTGGGCCATCGTCGATTTCTTCCGACCAACCATCAATGCCAAAAGAAAGGCAAGCATTTCCAAGGCGAGGCAAATCACCGGAAGAAGCCCGCCATGCGTACCGGTGATCACATACTTGCTATGGTCAATGATTTACACGTAATCTTTGGAAAGGGTCCCGGCGGGCTAGCTGTTCCGAATGACGCTGAGGGACACGCACCCATGTGGAAGAAGAAATCTATATTTTGGGACCTACCCTACTGGAAAGACCTAGAGGTCCGCTCTTCAATCGACGTGATGCACGTGACGAAGAACCTTTGCGTGAACCTGCTAGGCTTCTTGGGTGTGTATGGGAAGACAAAAGATACACCTGAGGCACGGGAGGACCTGTAACGTTTGCACGAAAAAGACGGCATGCCTCCGAAGCAGTATAAAGGTCCTGCCAGCTACACTCTTACGAAAGAAGAGAACGAAATCTTCTTTAAATGCCTGCTCAGTATGAAGGTCGCGACTGGCTTCTCGTCGAATATAAAGGGAATAATAAATATGCCAGAGAAAAAGTTTCAGAACCTAAAGTCTCATGACTGCCACATGATTATGACGCAACTGCTTCCGGTTGCATTGAGGGGGCTTCTACCGGAAAATGTCCGATTAGCCATTGTGAAGCTATGTGCATTCCTCAATGCAATCTCTCAGAAGGTGATCGATCCAGAAATCGTACCAAGGCTAAGGAGTGATGTGGCGCAATGTCTTGTCAGTTTCGAGCTGGTGTTCCCGCCATCCTTCTTCAATATCATGACGCACGTCCTAGTTCATCTAGTCGACAAGATTGTCATCCTGGGGTCCGTATTTCTACATAATATGTTCCCCTTTGAGAGGTTCATGGGAGTCCTAAAGAAATATGTCCGTAACCGCGCTAGGCCAGAAGGAAGCATCTCCATGGGCCATCAAACAGAGGATGTTATCGGGTTTTGTGTTGACTTCATTCCTGGCCTTAAGAAGATAGGTCTTCCTAAATCGCGGTATGAGGGGAGACAGACTAGAAAAGGCACTCTTGGAAGTGACTCAATAATATGCAGGGACGGATATTCTTGGTCTCAAGCACACTACACAGTTCTACAGAACTCTATCTTGGTGACCCCGTATGTCGATGAACACAAGAACAGTCTGCGCTCCAAACACCCGAAGCAGTGCGACGACTGGATTACATGTGAACACATCAGGACATTCAACAGTTGGTTGGAAACACGTCTCAGAGGTGACAACACTGTTTGTAATGAGCTGTACTTGTTGTTTAGGGGACCATCTTTGCCTGTATTGACTCACAGAGGATACGAGATAAATGGGAATACATTTTACATGATTGCCCAAGATCAAAAGAGCACCAACCAAAATAGCGGTGTCCGCTTTGATGCAGCAACCGAGAGCGGAAAGGACACATATTATGGTTACATAGTGGACATATGGGAACTTGACTACGGACCTGATTTTAAGGTCCCTTTGTTTAAGTGCAAAACGGTCAATCTGTCAGGCGGCGGGGTATAGGTAGACCCACAGTACGGAATGACAACAGTGGATCTGAAAAACTTGGGTACACTGACGAACCGTTCGTCCTAGCCAATGATGTGGCACAGGTTATCTATGTGAAGGACATGTCTATCAAACCGAGAAAAAGAAAAGATAATGAAGTGAATACATCATACGATGAGCCAAAGCGCCACATAGTTCTTTCAGGAAAAAGGGATATCCTGGGAGTGGAGGGCAAGACAAACATGTCTGAAGATTATGAAAAGTTTCATGAAATTCCTCCCTTCAATGTCAAGGCTAACCCAAGCATCCTGATAAACGATGAAGATTATCCATGGTTACGGCGCAATAAGCAAATGACACAAGCGAAGAAAAAGTGAAGACTTCCTCCCGCAACTATTATGATGATACCATGCCAACTTTGTAACACACGAGTATGCTATGCCAATTTTTTCAGAGTTCATTTGAAAACTATGAATTTAGGTCGAATTTTCTCTATAGGTGCATCTATGTTCATTTTTTTAGTAAAGTTAATCACAAACTTGTGATTCACACAAATTTCAAAGAATTCAAATTTTAACTATTCAAATTTGAAAACTAATGGCACTAACAGAAAGTTTATAATTTTTCTAAAACTAATGGCACTAACAGAAAGTTTATAATTTTGCTGACCTAAAAGCAAAAAGAATTAAAAAATAAAGCAAAAAACAAAAGAAAATAAATAATACAGAAAACAAAACAAAAAAACTGAAAAAAATAAAAATAGCAACAATAAGTATTTTGTTGTAAGTAGAAACAAAATAAAATAAATAAAG
>NC_041390.1:604999211-604999947 GCF_002162155.2 Triticum dicoccoides | reverse complement strand
CCCTGCCCCTCCGTTGGTCCGGCCGGCGCCCCTCCCCTGTTTTTTTCATATATTATATGCTTGTGTATATTGTGTATATTGCTTCTTTGTGTATATTATGTATATATGTCAGTATATATATTGTGTATATTGCTTCTTTTCAGATTTTTTTTCATATATATGTTTGTATTTTGTATTTTGCTTTTTTTATAAAAATGTATATATGTTTGTATGTTCTCTGTGTATATATGTTCATATATGCAAAAGTTAGATTTAAATATTTAGAAAAGGATTATCTATATATGTTCTCTGATTTAGTACATTTTAGGTTAGTTTCATTTCTAGAAAAGTTTTATATATTTAGGAGAGGAAAAAGGAAAATAAGAAGAGGAAAAAGGAGAAGAAGAGGAGAGGAAGAAAAGGAAGAGGAGAAGAAGAGGAGAGAAAGAAAAGGAAGAGGAGAAGAAGAAAGGAATAGAGGAGAAGAAGAAAAAATAGAAAAAATTTCTATTTTTTCTTCTTCTCCTCTATTCCTTTCTTCTTCTCCTCTTTTTATTTTTCTTTTTTTCTTCGATCTTCTCCTCTATTCCTTTCTTCTTCTCCTCTTTTTATTTCTTCTTCGTATTCTTATGTTTTATCGGGTCTGTCATCGTCAATATACCCCTCCCGATAACTCCAACACGAGGAGGGGGGGGGTCGATATACCCCCTCCCGATAACTTCAACACGAGGGGGGGGGGTCGATATACCCCCTCCCG
>NC_041390.1:604994088-604998762 GCF_002162155.2 Triticum dicoccoides | reverse complement strand
GCGGTAGAGGAAACCCTAAATAGCAAGTATCATGGGTGTGAGATACATGTGGCCGTCGGTGTCGGACACTACATCCTCTACCGCTCGGCGACCCTCGACGACCCTCGTTCCCGATAAAAAAAGAGGAAGAAGAAGAAAAAAAAGAGGAGAAGAAAGAATAGAGGAGTTCTTACTCCTCTATTCTTTCTTCTCCTCTTTTTTTCTTCTTCCTCTTCTTTTTTATCCTTGAAGCGTTGTCGAGGCCACCCCAAACCCTAGAGAAGCAGCATCGAGGCCACCCCAAACCCTAGAGAAGCAGTGTCGAGGCCACCCCAAACCCTAGAGAAGCAGCGTCGAGGAGACTAATTAATATTAGTTCTACGTTTGCCACTAATATATCCATCTGTCATGTTTGAATAATAATTGCCATGTTGTAAATATTTGTAGAAACTATGGACACCGCTCGAGACGAAGTACAAGAAGAGTTGTTGGGGGACATAATCGCACGAGGAAGTGGTGCCGTCTGCTCGTTGTTTCTCAACGACACCGATGGTCTGGAAGCAGCTGGCTATGATTATGATGGCTCCGGGACCTAATGCCGGTGCAAGAAGGAGACCGTGAGGACGGCTCCGGTGACACAATGCCGGTGCAAGAAGGAGACTGTGATGATGTCTCCGGTGACCGAACCGAGTCCGGCCAGGTATATATATTAGTTAAGCTTCTGCTGACTAGCTGATTGATGCATTCATTATTTTGGTATGTACACATATTAATTAAGTCTTTATTCTTTTTTCTAGCCCTCCGGATTGAGCACAATTTCGGTAAAGAGACGAGGCCCGAAGAAAAAGTTGAGCTCGGATGAAAAGTTTGAGATCATAGCAATCGCGCCCGATGGCCAACCGATTGAACCCCTCCAGACAAAGAGCGCATTTGTTGCTCAGTGCGGGGTTTTGGTTAGGGACAAGATCCCGATCAGCATGCAGCAATGGTTAAAGCCGGCTACAGAAGACCCTGAGGTGTCTTATGTCAATGATATGCAGAAAAATGATTTTTGGACTGAGCTGAAGTCAAATTTCACCCTACCGCCAGAGGATGATCCGGAGAAGCCAGTTAAAGAGCAATTAATCAAGTCTTTTGCTCTTAAGAGGATGGCAGAACTATTCAGGAGGTGGAAGAAAGAGCTGAATAAGTTTGTCGAAAATAAAGAGACACCAGAATCCAAGGGCAGATATGAGAAGATCAGATATCACTGGCCCGCATTTGTGGCCCACAAGACATCGGAAAAGAGTAAGAAGATGTCGGCGACAAACAAGCAAAATGCTGCGAAGAAGAAGCATCACCATCGCACGGGGTCAGGTGGCTACCTCGTAGCCCGACCTAAGTGGGCCAAGATTGAGAATGATCTGGTTGATAAAGGGATCAAACCAGAGACAATTAACTGGCCAGACCGTTGCCGGACTTGGTTCTTCGGGGCTGGCGGAACCTTGGACCCTGTATCAAGGAAGTGCATTTGGACGAATGATCAAATGGACATATCAGTCAAGAAGCTTCAGTAGTATATCGAAGCAGCGCAGCAAGGGACGTTCGTTTCAGACAGAGAGAACGACGAGCTCATAATGGCCCTCGGGAATCCTGAGCACCCTGGACGGACACGAGGCACATCAAGCTCCATTCTGTGGAAGGTTGGGTTTCCGGACGCAGGCGGTTACGAATGCCACGAGAGGAGGAAGAAAGTGGAGCAGACCCAACTGCAGGCGCTGCACGCTAGGGTACAAGCGATAGAGGAACGAGAAGCAAATCGCAGCAAACGAACTGCCGAAGCTTCCCCCGAAGCTACCCCGCCATCTCAGCGGAGAAGCAGCATGGCTTCCACCGAGCTGCTTCAGCCGGAGCATGTCTTGACGGCTCCTGCCAGCTATCCCGTGGATGCTATCATGGAGTCTCAAAATTGCCACCTTATGACGCAATGGATTAATATGAAGGTCAAGGCGGCTGTTGGCTCTGTTTTTCCTACTGAACCCGGCGCAACTTTTCACTGCCGGCCGATTCCAGAAGGATATGCTTGGGTGATGGTGGATGAAATAACGGAGGGATTTGAGGACCTCCAGCTTGACCACCCTACCGGTGAAGGGGAGACTCGGCTGGGTTCTGCTCTGAAGACTCCATGCCTATGGCGGAAGGAGCTCATCAACCTTCCGAACTGGACGCCTCCGCCTCCTCCTCCGGCGAGTCAGGGCACTCCGCCTCCTCCACCGCCTCCTCCTCCTCCGGCGAGTGACGATCAGGGCACTCGGCCGGCTCCTTCTCCGGCACGTGGCGGCACTCCGCCTCCTTCTCCGCCTGCGCCGGTGCGCCCGAGCAGCCAGCCTCCTCCTTCTCCGCCTCGTCAGCAAGGGTGGAAGAGACCTGCCGCCGCTTCGGCTGCTCCGGCGCGTCGTAGTCCTTCTCCTCTGCCTTGTAAGCAAGTAAAGAAGACAACCTCTCTGTCTGCTCTGCCGGCGTCTAGCAGTACATCCACAAGCGAGAGGACATACATATTCGGTCCTTCTCTGAAGACTCCAGAGAAGTTACCATACCAGAGGACCCCGGAGGAGAACGCCGAGATCGCGCGAGAAGTGAGGTACTTCTTTGAAGGGGTGAAAGCAAAGAAACATCCACCTCCGGAGGAGAAGGTAGATCCGGTGAAAGCGAAGCGCACTCTGGCTGCCCTGACAAAACCACCCAAGTCTCCGCCGAAAGGAAACTATGAGCACATTATTGGAAAGGAATTTGCCGAAGCGGAGCGATCGGGAAGTACTGTCAGTGATCAAAGGCTGAAAGAACGACGGGCTGGGAAACAAATTGCCCAGCTCGGCGAACAAGCGAAGCAATCATGCCCCCCGCTCAAGGTGCCTAGCGACATCGTCGCTAATGATCCGAGGATGGTGCCCGGTTATAGCAATCTAGGAGATTACCTGCCCGACGATATACATTATGATTTCATGGAGGTGCAGATACAAAGATACGAGTACGGGAAGCCTCTCGTCAAAGATGAAAGATCTCTATCAACGATGATGCGAAGATTGCATGATTGGTACTTGAAAATCTGCAGAGAGTCTGGGGGGAGGAGTACTTTGTATGTGAGAGTTAAAAAGGAGCATGACCTCGTTGGAATTGATCTGTTGCCTATTCCATTTGAGGAATTCTTTCAGTTTTTCAATCAATTGGCCCTCGATAAAGCAACGGTCACCTGCTACTGTCTGTAAGTAGTACTACTTCTGTCATTAAGTCTCTCTATATAGCTCAGATCTTTCATTGCATGTATTTATAATTATCCTCACTATATTATGCAGATTGAAGATCGTCGAATTGAAGAAAAGACAAATCGGTTATATTGGGTTCATTAACACAAATATCATAGATGCAACTCAGGTTAAATTTCATGCCGCAGATATCGAGGCCAACTTACTACGATCGTTGGTAATAAATGAAAACAAAGATATAATACTCTTTCCTTACAACTTCAAGTGAGTGTTACTGTCTTGTGCATATTCGGTTTCCCTTATATATTAGTCAAGGTTATAGTAATGTAATTGATGAGTTATGCATGCGTGTGCAGTTTTCACTATATTCTCCTAGAGATTAAGCTTGAGCAAGGACTAGTAACCGTCTTAGACTCAAGACGAAAAGATCCCCAGGACTATGCGGACATGACTCAAATGCTCGAGAAGTAAGTTAAATCGATCATTATCCACCATATCAGCAACTTTGTTCATTTCCTGATATATCAAGTAATTTTTTTCTTTGTCTGGCAGGGTTTGGAAAAAATTCACCAAAAAAGCTCCGGGACTCCCGAAGAAGCTGTAATTTAGACACCCGAAAGTAAGTACTATAGTAGCATGTTCCGCGCATCTCCTATTGATTCAAGCGCTAGTTTCATCAATACCATTTGGCATTCTAGCTTATCAGTTTGATTGACCTCTATTTCTTGTAAAGTGGTTGTGGCAGGAACAAGTGAATGATTTCTGTGGATACTACGTTTGCGAGTCCATCCGGCACACGACCTGTGAGCGGGGATACTCTGACGAACAATATGAAGTGTGTAAATAACAACATTCACAATTTTATTTTATTACCATCATTTGTGTTGAGTTTCATTCATTTATTCATATATATATATATATATATATATATATATATATATATATATATATATATATATATGTATTGACCCCCTTCTTCAAATTAGATGTTTCGGAAGCGGGATGAACTCCTAGCACCAGCTCGCATGCGAGCAATTCAAGAGGAATTGGCGGCATTCTTTCTTGACCACGTGATCGCTGAAGACGGAGAATACTATGTGGACCATGAGTCCGTATGTTAGGAGATTATATTTGTAAGAGATAAATATTGTATATATGTAGCCGGTAGTGTCGGATAGATATACGAGAACTTGTTGTTCGACCAATCTCTCGGAGAAGGAGAGGTGGTTGATATCACTTCTCTCTGTATGCATATATGTTCATGACGATCTTCCGTTTCCTTCGTTTGCTTACTAGCTAGCTAGCGTGTCTAGTCCTCTCTATACGTATGTATAGTACGTAGCGTCGACCAAGCACGGACATAAAAGAGGACACTTCTCTCTATTAATTATAGCTAACTAACACAATATATGAAACACCTAAATTAACCCCCCAAAACCCCCAACCCCCCCCC
>NC_041390.1:604984535-604993839 GCF_002162155.2 Triticum dicoccoides | reverse complement strand
CTATTGGTCCCGGTTGGTGTCACCAATCGGGACGAAAGGCCCTTCTGCCTGGGCTCCACGCACAGGCCATGTGGAGGCCCATCTGTCCCGGTTCTGCATTGAACCGGGACTAAAGGGACATGGCATTAGTACCGACCCTTTAGTCCCGGTTCAGGAATCGGGACAAAAGGCCCTTACGAACCGAGACAATAGACCCTTTTTCTACTAGTATACTCTGCGTAGGCCGGGGCCATGCCGTTTGGAAAGTAGTCGATGCACCAACGGTGGCCGTCGGCTATGAAGTGGTGGGACCTGGTGTACTCTCTATGAGATGGCAATCGATGGTGCTCGAGTAGCCATCGATCGTGAGAATGTGGTGGCCACTCTCTGTGTGGGCAACCATGACGGCACCTGACCGCTTGCCAGTGGTCAACATTGGCGACCTGCTACGTGGAATCTTGTCGTCGGACCTCATCCTCTTCTTGCTGATGATGGATGACATTGCCGATGGAAAGCTCATTCTCATATGTTTGTAATCATCGGTGGCCATGACGGCCCACAGATTCGCCGGAGTGGCGAGAAAATTGTAGCAACTCATCTTCAGCCCCTCACAGCGGTGCTTCTCGGCAAGTGCCAGTATGGTCGCCACTGTGCCGACATGGACGTACTCACACAGCTTCTCCTCACACATGGCCTTGAGACGCTCCATGCTGTACCTGTCCGCCGCGAAGAGAAGATGCTAGCACGTCACGCTTTCATCTTTCTTGCTAACCGTCTCTGGCAACGAGTCGGTGTACATGAAATAGATAAACGCCTTGAACGCCTTGGCCTCTATGTCTCCTATGTGCACGACAGTACCGTTGGTGACGGCATTCATCGGTGCGGGTGCGAGGAGCTCGGTTGCAAAGACGGGCGAGCGGGCCGTGAGCAAGCACCGGTGCGCCGCGACGGTCTCGCCGCCGACCTCGAACACTACGTCAGCGCCATTCTTGGTCTCGAGGAGCTCGGCCAGGTGCTGGAGAATATTGCTGGGGGGCACGGAGACCAGAGGCATGGTGTCCCTGACGCGGCATCCTTTGACGACTGCGATGTTGC
Organism: Triticum dicoccoides; assembly: GCF_002162155.2. Lineage (NCBI taxonomy): Eukaryota > Viridiplantae > Streptophyta > Magnoliopsida > Poales > Poaceae > Triticum > Triticum dicoccoides. Next base: position 604,992,765 of record NC_041390.1, on the reverse strand, counting down.
ATCGGACGGTGAATGAGTCGTTCTTGAGATGCTGGGATCTCTCCATGTCCTCCGCTCTAATGAAGGTCGTGTAGGTCGAGCCGTTTTCCCTGGTATAGTATCCCATCTTAGCGAACGACAGCCACGCAGCTTGCTCCGCCTCGTCTTTCGCCTCGCCGGCGAGGCAGAAGCAGTGCTTCATCTTCACGGGGGCCTTAACATCTTCGTCGAGGAGTAGACCGAGGAATACCTGGTCCGCGTAGGCCGCGTCCACGCCGTTTGGGAAGTAGGTGACGCACCAGTTGTGGCCGCCGACTTGGAAGGGCGGCGACCTGCAGTAGTTCCCGGTGGGATGGCCATCGATGGTGATGGAGTAGCCATCGATGGTGTAAGTGTGGTGGCCGCTCTCCGTGCGGCCAACGATGACGGAGCTCGACCGCTTGCCGGCGGCCAACATTGTGGACCTGCTCGACCTCAACCGGTTCTTGTTGTTGAGATATGTATTTGGCACATGTATTCTTGTACTCCAAGTCTCCTCCTTATGTATAGTTGAGGATATGACTTTCCCTATGTACTATATATACTTGTGCATATGCACCTATCAATACATTGAGAGTTGCATCATTTTCCTCTACATGGTATCAGCCTAACCCTCGGTCCCAGCCCTAGCCGCGCCGCCATTGCCCCTCCAGGCCGCCGCCACTCCCGCTGCACCGCGCCGCCGCCTCCCCGGCCGCCGCGCCTCCTCCCTCCCTCCACCACAACCCCCTTCCCGCTGCACCTCCATCCTCCCCGCCACGCCCCACCCTCCCCGCTGCACCCCGCTGCTCCCCCCGAGCCGCCTCCCTCCCGAAACCCTAAACTCTCACCCGATCCCATCCCGCGCCGCCATCCCCTCCTGCTGCCATGTCGGCCCTCGGCACCTCCTCCTCCTCCAGCGCACACCCTAGCAACCCGTTCTACTTTTCCTACGGGTCCGAGCCCGATGAGCCCCAAGCCGCCGACATCCGCAACATCCACCTCTCCGATCAAGTCCCCATCATCCTCTCCCACACCTCCGCCAACTACTATGCCTGGAAAACCTACTTCAATCTCCTCTTCCGTGAGTACAACCTTCGTGATCATCTGGACGGTCTCGCCAATTTCTTCGCCGGCGCCCACGACGCCAACTGGCTCACCATCGACGCCATCCTCATCCGGTGGTTCTTCCTCACCGTCTCTCCGGACATCTTCCGCACCGTCGTTCGCGATGGGGACGATGCTTACACGATGTGGACCAAGATCAATGGCCTCTTCACCGACAACAAGCTTCAACGGATTGTTTTCTTGTAGCAGGAATTTTTTGGGTGTCATCAGAACGACTCCACCATCGACGCCTTCTATCTCCGTCTCAAGACCCTCTCCGATGAGCTCAACGACGTCGGGTTGAAGGTGGGCGATGAGCTTCTCCTCTCAACGCTCACCACCGGCCTCAACGAGGACTTCGGCAACGCCGCCTCCAACCTCACCCTCATGGCCAACCCTACTTACGAGCGGGCGGTGGCCTATCTTCGTGTTGAGGAGCGGCGGATGAAGCACCTCCGCACCCGCGCCGTCCACACCGCGCTCGCCGCCGGTCTCTCCACCGGTGCCTCTACACCACCCTCGGCGCCCCGTCCTCCGGTCGCCCCGCATCCCGCGCCGGCGCCACAACCGCCCCAACCACCACGCAACGGCGGAAACGGCGATAACCATCGCCGCGGTCGCGGCGGTCCACGCCAAGGCGGTGGGAAAGGTGGCGGCGGCGGTGGTCAAGCTCCCCAGCAGCAGCCCCCGCCACCCTGGGCCGGAGGCTACAACCCTTGGACGGGGGTCGTGCACGCATACAGTATGCCAGTGCCACGGCCCCCTGCCCCGGGCATCCTCGGCCCCGGCCCGAGCACGCATCATGCGCTCCTGGCCGTGCCTCTCGACGCCCACGGCGGGGCTCCCGCCCCTCCTGTCGCGCCCTCCTACGGCGTGTACGACGCCCCCTATTACGACCCCGCCCTTCTAGCGGCGCTGCAGCAGCCGCCACCCTACTCCGGTGGTGGCGGCGATTGGATTATGGACTCCGGTGCCACCGCTCATATGTCCGCTCATCCGGGTAACCTCTCCTCCGTCTATCCCACTTCCACTCCCTCCCGTATCATCATCGGCAACAGTGTTGGTCTTCCCATCTCTCATGTCGGTTCTGCACCTTTTCCCTCTAACTCTAGACCTCTCTCTCTTAATAATGTCATTGTTTCTCCTCATCTCATTCAGAACTTAGTTTCCGTTCGTAATCTTTCTCGTGATAATTCTGTAACTATGGAATTTGACGAAGTTGGCTTTTCTGTTAAGGACGCTCGCACCAGGATGATTCTTCACCGCTGTGACAGTCTCGGCGACCTCTACCCAGTTCAGTTGCCGTCATCTCTGGGTGGTCCTCGAACTTTCTCTGCCGGTGTCGATCTTTGGCATGCTCGTCTTGGGCATCCTAGCACTTCTTCACTTCGTCAAATAATGAGAGGATTTTCCTTTTCATGTAATAAAATGGCTGCTCACTCTTGTGAAGCCTGCCGGTTAGGCAAACATGTTCGCCTTCCTTTTAGTTCCTCCTCCACAGTTGCTTCCTTTCCGTTTGAGTTAATTCACAGCGATGTATGGAAATCTCCAGAACCTAGTAATTCTGGTTATCTTTATTATCTTGTCATACTGGATGATTACTCTCACTTTGTGTGGACATTTCCTCTTCGTAGGAAATCCGATGCTGCCGCCACTCTCATTGCATTCTATGCTTATGTATCCACACAGTTCGGGCGACCCATACTCGCACTTCAGACCGACAACGGGAAAGAATTCGACAATCTCACCATCCGCCATCTTATTTCCTCCCACGGCACCATGTTTCGTCTCACGTGTCCATACACCTCTCAGCAGAATGGCCGTGCCGAGCGCATCCTACGCACCCTCAATGAGTGTGTGCGTACCCTTCTTTTCCATGCCTACATGCCCTCTCGGTTTTGGCCAGATGCCCTCGCCACTGCCACCCTCCTTCTTAACCTCCGGCCATGCCGTCCGCGCTGGAACTATGCACCTCACCATATCTTATATGGCACTCCCCCCTCTTATGATGGTCTCCGTATCTTCGGTTGCCGTTGCTACCCCAACACCACCGCCACCACTCCTCATAAACTCGCTCATCGTTCCGTTCCATGTGTCTTCCTTGGTTACCCGGCCAACACTAAGGGTTATCGCTTCTATGACCCCGTGTCTCACCGTGTCATCATCTCACGGCACGTGTACTTTGATGAGCTTGTGTTTCCCTTTGCACAGGAACAGGTGGCGCCGTCTGCCCCTCTCGCGGCGGTCACTCCTCCGCGCCGCCGCCCGCAGCCAGCCTTGGGTGCTCCGGCACCCCCACCCGCGGCGCCCTCCTCCGGATCGGGGCCATCCGCGGCTCCCTCTTCTGGCTCGACGCCCTCGTCGCCTGGCGCTGCGTCGACGTCGCCCCGGCCCCCCGCCATGCATGCTGGACCGCATGATGGGCCGCCGGCTGGGCCGGCCTCTTCTGGTGTGGCCTCCTCTGACGGGGTCTCTCCTGGCGTGGCTTCGACCCCGCCTTAGTCGCCCGCACCGACCCCGCCTCTGTCGCCCGCCCCGACCCCGCCCCGGTCGCCTGCTGATGCGGTCGCCGCCTCGTTGTCGCCTGGCTCTCCCGATGTCGGGGCCTCGACCTCAGCTCGGTCCGCCTCTCCCGTGGACGCCGTGGATGCCTCGGCCTCGCCGCCACCCGCAGCTGCTCCGACGGCCGGGCCCGTCACCCGCTCGCGCACTGGTGTCTTCCGCCGGAGCTCCCGCTATGCGGATGACTATGTCTGCACCGCCTCTACGTCCGCTCCTTCCCCGCTGCCGTCCTCGGTTCGGGCCGCTCTCCGCGACCCCCTTTGGATGGCTGCCATGCAGGAGGAGTTCGACGCCTTGCAGCGGAACCGGACTTGGCAGCTTGTTCCCCGTCCCCGGCACGCTAACGTGATCACCGGGAAGTGGGTCTTCAAACACAAGCTTCGTCCCGACGGCACTCTTGATCGTTACAAGGCGCGTTGGGTTGTTCGTGGTTTCCGGCAACGCGTCGGTGTGGACTTCACCGACACATTCGCTCCGGTTGTTAAGCCCGGGACGATCCGCACTGTTTTACTGTTGGTAGTTTCTCGTGCCTGGCCGGTTCATCAGATGGACATCTCCAACGCGTTCCTCCATGGTCATCTTGAGGAGCAGGTTTTCTGTCAGCAGCCCACGGGGTTTGTTGACCCGGCGTGTCCTGATCATGTGTGTCTGCTCTCACGCTCCTTATATGGACTCAAGCAGGCTCCTCATGCCTGGTACCAGCGCATCATGGTGTTTCTTCATCAACTCGGCTTCCGCTCTACACGTTCTGATGCTTCGCTGTTCGTTTATCACCAGGGCACCGAAATGGCGTACTTGCTGCTCTATGTTGACGACATCATCTTGACAGCATGCACTCCTGAGCTCCTTCGCCGGCTCACTGATCGTCTGCGTGCTGAGTTTGCCATCAAGGACTTGGGTCCGTTGCACTACTTCCTCGGCGTTGAGGTGGTGCGTCGTCCTGATGGTTTCTTCCTTCATCAAGGGAAGTACGCTCATGAGCTCCTCGACCGTGCTGGAATGCTTAACTGCAAACCGGCCGCCACTCCTGTCGACACGAAGGTCAAGCTCTCTGCTACTGATGGTACTCCCGCTCCGGATGCTGGCTTCTACCGGTCCATTGTTGGTGCTCTCCAGTACCTCACTCTCACTCGACCGGAGCTTCAGTACGCGGTTCAGCAGGTCTGCCTACATATGCATGCTCCTCGAGACGTTCACTGGACCGCTGTTAAGCGGATTCTTCACTATATCCGTGGTGCTATGGATGTTGGTCTTATTCTGCGCGCCTCCACTGCCACTGATCTGGTCGCCTACTCCGATGCCGACTGGGCTGGTTGCCCGGACACCCGTCGTTCTACTTCGGGCTACTGCATCTTTCTTGTACCATCCCTGGTGTCGTGGTCGTCCAAGGGGCAGCCTACCGTCTCGCGGTCTAACGCCGAGGCTGAGTACTGCGCTGTGGCTAACGTCGTTGCTGAGTGCTCCTGGCTTCGTCAGCTTCTTCACGAGCTCTCGTGTCCTGTTGAGAAGGCCACGGTCGTCTACTGCGACAATGTCTCCGCCGTCTATCTCTCTGCCAACCCGGTTCATCACCGTCGCACCAAGCACATTGAGCTTGATATCCATTTTGTTCGGGATCAGGTGGCTCTTGGCCACGTTCGTGTTCTGCACGTTCCCACCTCCCAACAATTTGCCGACATCATGACCAAAGGCTTGCCTACGACGTCTTTCGAGGAATTCCGGTCCAGTCTCTGCGTCAGCAACGGTGTCGCTTCGACCGCGGGGAGGTGTTGAGATATGTATTTAGCACATGTATTCTTGTACTTCAAGTCTCCTTCTTGTGTATAGTTGAGGATATGACTTGCCCTGTGTACTATATATACTTGTGCATATGCACCTATCAATACATTGAGAGTTGCATCATATTCCTCTACACTTGCCGATGGCCAGGATTAATCGGCAATCGATCGATTCGACCTGCTACTCGGTGGAATTAGGAACTGAAAAGGTTTGTGCAACTGCGATGCCTCTAGTTTGCCGCTGCATCACCCTAGTATACGTACACGTGCTGGTTCGTATACGATTCGGTAGATCAAAGAGCTATATATGCGAGTCAAGTCCGAGTCAAATTAAACGTAGGTTAGCTATTCCTTTCCTTTCGACGCGTAGGTTAGCTATTCTTTGTAGTATTTTGAGAGAAAAAAATATATTCTATAGTACTAGAACTAAAATTAGTGTTTTTTTAACACAGTACATACCCAAATGCTCATACATCCACATACACTTGTCCCTATAAACGAGTGCACGCACATCATGTCCCTATGAGCATCTCCGAGAGACTTAGTCGGCACATTATTTTGAGATTCATGAAGTCGTCACAGACACCTTCGTAGTCGACAGAAACGTCTTTTCTCACTGAACGCACATCGCTAGATGGCTTGAAATAAATTCAGAAAAATATGACCACCAATGTCAAAATGATGTGCCGATTAAGTCTCTCGGAGGTAACTTTGTGCACCACATTGGCCAAAACATAGACGGAACAAGATCCTCATCCCACTCACCTGAAACTGGATTTATGAAATCACTAACTTTGTGTACCAAATTACCATCTTTTGGAGCAAGGACACGATAATAAGGATAGGTCGGTATCCAATTATCGCACCAAATGACATTTTGACTTCCATCACCCTACTCGTCAGATATACCCTGTCTTGAAAGCTTCTAAACCTGACATGATAGTTTGCCAAGTAAATGATGCTCCACACTTCAATTTTTTTTCTGTCAAGAAATTTCCATCTGGATAATATTTTGCTCTAAGCACAATGGCACAAAGGGAATCTGGTTACTCATTTAGCCTCCAGCACTGTTTTGCCAACATTGCCAAGTTAAAGCAATGAAGGTCCCGAAAGCCGAGTCCACCAAATTTTGGCTAGCAAAGTTTCCACCATGCCATACAATGAATCATCTTCTTATCTTGTTCATCACCCCACCCAAAGTCCCGCAAATAGCATCAGATATTTCTATGAATATAATTTTTAGGTTTAGCTAGCTTTAAGCTGAGTATAGCTTCAAATTAAGTTCGAGTAGGTTTATTCCTAGGCTTGGGTGTGTGTTGAGCTTCCTGCAACCCTTGATCGATTATACCAAGAAAACTCGTTGAGAGCGTCTCTAGCAGATCCTGAAAGCCATATTTGGGGAGAAAAATCATTTTAGTGGATTAAGCACTAGTTAGCATATCCAATAAAAATTGGCCGACGCTATGTGTCAGCCGTCTGATAAATCCCCGGTTACAGTTGGATCGTTTGATCAATAGTTGTTTGATTTCGTCCCCACATAGCACTGCCTCCCGTCGTCATGCAACTTTGGTGTTGTTGCGGAGGCCATCATGTAACTTGGATGATGTTGCAGAGGCCACCATGCAACATGGGAGCTATTGCAATGGTGTCGATGCGCATAGTCACCGCCGTCGTTTGGGGTTGCAGCATCGTCAGTGTTGCAACCAGACCACCGCAACAGAGTCGTTGCTGCAGTCAATGGTGAGCGGCGTGGCACCCTGGTTGCCGCAACCGGCGATGGCGGTGTCGCCTGGGGAGGCACGACAGTCTAAAGCACCAGTGAGCGCTGCTTCTCGCGAAGAACATTGGCGAGGGCTCACTGTTGTGCAGCGGCCTAAAGCACCGACAAGGCTCGTTGCTTCCGGCGGTGGTAGGTGGCGGTTGAGCTTTGTATTCTGGTAGTCGGAGAGAGTTGCGCAGCGGTGGTGGTGGTAGTAGCAAGGGCACGGTAGTTTTTACGGAGAAGAAAATGAGTGGACGAGGGCTTCGTCAAGGGGATAAGGTTGTGGGGAGATGTGCGGTGTGTAGGCCCATGAGACACACGTCGCTAGCACGAGGCGGTGGACGCACTCAGACTAGCCACAATGGGTAGTAACATAGAATAGTAACATGGGCATGCTACTACTCTATGTTACTACCTCTATAGTGGGGAGTAACATATGTGTGGTAACATGCAGCACTTCATTTATTAGGCTATAGACTCATCTTGCCTTGATATGTGTGATGTTACTCACACTAGTAGTAACTAGCTATGTTACCACGTGCCTTTCTTTCTTCGTTTATTGCTTATCACATCATTTATTTTATTTAAATATGTGTGATGTTACTACTTATGTTACTTTCACTGTGGGTGGTCTCATGTTATCAGCCAGGTGATGGCGAGTGTTTTCCCTTACTTTTCACAAATAACCCGTGGCTAGCTCAACCAATCATCGAGTTATGATTAAGCATGTGTGAGTGGAGGATATACATGCCCACATATATACTTTAGCACCGCCCTACGGCCCGGGCACAACGTACATCAGTACTTGGGCGAACAACACTGCAGCATATCCGGCAACGCTTTCACTGATGGGGTTGGTATGCACTATGAACTCGGTATGATGTCCATACATCAACCACCAGTCGCAGTGGTGCTCTTTGTATTTGACGCGACGTAATGTGGCTGATGAACCAACTGACGAGGACATGTACTCTCTGTCTAGCAACTCTGCCTGCTTCCTTCGTATCAAAATTAGATTATATGC
>NC_041390.1:604965411-604984092 GCF_002162155.2 Triticum dicoccoides | reverse complement strand
AGCAGATCCAGAGATGTAGATGGCCAGTATTTAGTGAATCCGTAAAATATTGTCATTTGTCAATAATAAGTTAATTAGTACACCAAAACTGTGTCTTCTCCAGCTTATAGAGATGCACAAGTGGAACTGATGTCATCTAACCTCATGAGAGATGGTATATATACATCCTCTGTGACTAAACCAACTAGCTACTCCAGTTTTTCAATTTTTTTTGTCAGTGGTGCCTAGGGCTGTGAACGCTTGGAACATAATAGTCTTCCTGGAACTCCGGCAACCCATGAGGCACTGCCCTACCTTCGCTTGCAGTATCAGCGCTCCCTGTCGTCTCGCTCGCTGATCCAGTGGAACCCTTGACCGCATCATCGATTGGTTTCTGCATTGAGCAACACAAGCAGGTTAATTAGCGTCTGCAGAAAGGCTCATCCTAAGATTCAGGCAACGGAATAGAAGATGAGAATCACTGCTTACATTGAGCACCGGGTTGCTGCCACCGCTGCTGCTGACTGACGCCCGAGTCTCTGCGTCTAGCCGGATGCCTTCAGCCTCCGTGGCTGTCAGTACTAGAAGCATGATCACAACTGCAGCCAGTGGAAAGTAGCTGGAAATGGAACTCCTCATCATGTCAGAGATCGATGTCACTGACTACGAGAGACAGAGTATACTTCAGTCTTAGGCTCAAAAGAGGGCGTAGACTGTGTAGAGAGGAGAGGCTAGCTGGGCTAATCAAGTCGCTTGAACTGAAGCATACAACTAACCTCATGAGAGATGGTATATATACATCCTGCTTTTCAACCCGCCCCAGTGTTTGCTGCACTTATGTTTGTCATGAGTGGTTTATCTACAACATATACAAATTAAACAATTATACTTACGAGTGCAAATGTCGCTGGATCGCTACCTTTAATTAACTTTAATTAATGAAGTACGTCCTTGCATGCCACCCTAAATGGGAGGATGTCTCCACAAAAGTTGGCTCATGAACAATTTGTTTAGGCCACTAGTTTGTTCATTAGTACTTAACCAAATGCAGGACTTTAAATTAGTTGGTAAGCACAAGAAGCTTTAGGTTTTTGTGTTTGGTCACAGGTGCCACACGCATTGCCCAGTCCTGGAAAGTTGGGTGCCGGACTGTCTAGTCTAGCTAACGGCATAGGTGCGACCGAACCCTAAACCCTAGGGAACCTGGGTCTTCTGAAAGCTTCTACTACATGTGGGGCTATGGATAAGTTGGATTTAATGCATGGAGTGTTTCAATGTGTTTACCTTCTGAAATGAAATACATGAACAAAGAGAACTAAGAGCATCTCTAGCTGAACTCTCAAAAAATGGTTAACTCCTAAAAAGATTCCATTTTGAGGAGGTAAACCGCAGGTAATCAAAGGCTCAAACTGTTAACACAGGAGTTAAGTCTCAAAAGTTTCTCAATCTCTCCATTTTGAGCAGCAGCCACCAAGTCTCAAAAAATTCCTTTTCTCCTCTCCCGCGCACATGGCGCCTCTCCCGCCTCTGTCGCTACAACCACCAGGTTGCCTGATTTCTCCGAGAATGAAACTGTGTTGGCCGCCTTCACACTCCGATGAACACTCCTGCTAGGGTTTGACACCCACGCCAAGGAAGCGGCTTAGGACGAAGACCGTCGTGCCCTCCGATGCATCGTCCACGAGGACTGGCGGTAAGGCTGTGCCATCCGTGAAGACGATCGGCCACCCTCCGATTGCTCTGGCCATCACCAAGCGGATAAGGAAGTTGACGTCGGTGGGCAGGTCCCTCGATGAGGCAATGGCGAAGAAGAGGAAAATCCATCCACTCCAACACTTTCTCTTCCATCTCCGGCCACGCCCTCACCTCCTCCACCAACACCTACGACCACCGCAACCTCCGACAAGGATCATGCCCACCAAGTGTCCAACATAATTCCTGAAAGGTAAAAAATAGCATTTTTTTTTCATTTTTTGTGATGCATTGCGACGATGATCGCGTGACATGTTTGTTCTTGGTGATTTAGTGTAGACGAATATGATGTTACAAGTTTCATGTCTCAATTGGATGAATCGCACATACTCAAACTTGATGACATATCGATGTCTATGGTCGATGATCCTGAGAGGGAGGAGGATGACCCTTAAGTGAAGGAGGTCAAAAAGCCAGTGGAGACCCAAACAAGCACATAGAAGACAAGATCAGTGAATTATCGTAGCCAAGAAGACATTGCTTTGTGTTTTGCTTGGATGAATGCGTCCTTTGGTGTCTAGGTTGGTACCGATGAAATGAAGGAGAGGTTTTGGCAAAGAATTGAAGAGTACTACTTGAGCAATGTGACGGTTCCTTCCAACTGTACTCAAGGTTCTATTGCCCACCGGTGGGGTGTGATCCAAGATCAATGCAACCGATGGTATGGTTGTGTTGATCAAGTCAACTTCACCGCAGAGTGGGGTGACAATCAATGAGTATGGGTCTATCATCCAAGACCTATACAAGCAACACAAAAACGAGCAGATCCAGAGATGTAGACAGCCAGCATTTAGTGAATCGCGATCAATTGATTGCTTGAACATTCAAACCGTAAGTCCGTAAAATATTGCCATTTGTCAATAATAAGTTAATTAGTACACCAAAACAGTATCTTCTCCATCTTACAGAGATGCACAATTGGAACTGATCGCATCTAACCTCATGAGAGATGGTATATATACATCCTCTGCGACTAACCAACTAGCTACTCCGGTTGTTCAATTTTTTGTCAGTGGTGCCTAGGGCTGTGAACGCTTGGAACATAATAGTCTTCCTGGAACTCCGGCAACCCAGGAGGCACTGCCTTAACTTCGCTCGCAGTACCAGGGCTCCCTGTCGTCTCGCTCGTCGATCCACCGGAACCCTTGACCGCATCATCACTGGAACCCTTGACGGCATCATCGACTGGTTTCTGCATTGAGCAACACAAGTAGGTTGATTAGCGTCTACAGAAAGGCTCATCCAAAGATTCAGGCAACGGAACAGAAGATCAGAATCACTGCTTACATTGAGCATTGGGTTGCCGCCGCCACTTCTGATGGATTCCCGGGTCTGTGCGTCTAGCCGGATGCCTTCAGCCTCCGTGGCTGTCAGTACTAGAAGCAACATCGCCGCTGCAGCCAGTGACAAGTACATGGAAATGGAACTCCTCATCCTGTCAGAGATCGATGTCACCGACTATGGGAGACAGAGTATATACTTCAGTCTTAGGCTCAGAAGTGGGCGTAGACTGTGTAGAGAGGAGAGGCTAGCTGGGCTAATCAAGTCGCTTGAACGGAAGCACGCATCTAATCTTGTGAGAGATGGTATATATGCATCCAGCTTTGCAACCCACCCCAGTGTTTGCTGCACTGATGTCTGTCAGGAGTGGTTTATCAACAGCATATACAAATTTAAAAACTACTTGTGAGTGCAAATGTCTCTGGATCACTGCCATTAATTAACTTGAATATATAGAGACCGTCCTTGCATGCCACCCTAAATGGGATGATTTTCCACAAAAGTTGGGCCATGAGCAATTTGTTTAATCCACTAGTTTGTTCATTAGTACTTAACCAAAGCACCACTTTAAATTAGCTGCTAAGCACAAGAAGCTTTAGGTTCTTGTGTTTGGTTCCAGGTGCTGCACGCATTGCCCGGTTCTGGAAAGTTGGGTACCGGTCTGTCTAGTCTAGTGTAGCTAAGAGCAACTCCAATGGGGCGACCCATTTTGTCTGCGGCCGTCCGTTTGGGTCGGTGCGGACAAAAAAGCCGGCCCAACGCGCCGACCCAAACGGATGCGCGTCCGCTTTCGTCCGCCTGCCGACCCATTTCTGGCCTATTTTTGAGGCTGATTTGCGTCGGCGCGGACACAAGACGGACACGCACGCGCTCGCCCTCTTTCCTCACCAGGCCCGCTGGTTGGTGGCACATTGGATTCACACACTCGCCCGCCTGCTACGTCGCCGATGCCGCCGGTCATTTTTTCAGATTAAAATGGATACATAGATAGTTCTAGCGTACACAGATAAAAGAAAAAGACCACTACTCGTCGCTTTCTGACTCCGACTCGGTAATGTCCTCCTTGTTAAACATCATTATGTCAGTCACGATGACTTGTGTCACGTAGCTTCGGCAGGAGGTAGTTAGAAGATAGTTTAGATTCTTTCTAAACCGCATGTACTTATCTCTATCTTTTATCTCTTTCTTGCTCCTCAAGATGTAATCTCTCCAAACTACTTGTATGCATATGCAGGGATAAGCCCCTGACTATATAACACGCAGGCGCGACCCCGATCAGGGTACGACGCTTCACGCCTTTCGCACATGGTATACAGAGCCCCTTTTCTTCATCACGTCTAGTTCGCTAGGGTTTTTTTCCTACCACCAAAGCTCGCCGCCATGTCCTCCTCTGCCGCAGCCAACTCCAACCTCTCCGGTCAAGTTACCGAGAAGCTATCCCGCACCAACTATGTTCTCTGGCGCACCCAGATAACCCGGCAGATCAGAGGAGCCGACTTCTTTGGATACGTGGATGGAACCACACCGGAGCCGGCCAAGCACATCGTCACCAAGGACAAGGATGGGAAAGAAGAAATGATTCCCAATCCCCTCCACTCGGTTTGGATCCGAGAAGATCAACAGGTATTAGGCTATCTGTTGAACAATCTGACAAAAGAAGTACTAGTGCAGGTCACATCTATAGATCATGCACATGAGCTCTGGACAGCACTAGCGGGGTTGTTTTCCTCGCAGTCGTTGTCTAGGGTGAACAACATCCGCATCGCGCTCTCTCACGCTCAGAAGGGAACGCAGTCCGTGGCGACGTACTTCGCATATATGCGGTCGCTCTCGGACGAACTTGCTGCTGCGGGCAAGCCTCTTCAAGACGGCGAGCTAGTCTCCTACATCCTCACCGGCCTCGACATGGAGTACCAGCCCCTCGTCTCCGCCCTCGACGCGCGCACACAGCCGGTCACCATCGACGAGCTCTTCTCCCAGATGAGCAACTTCGACCAATGTGTTGCGCTCTTTCAGGGGAACGGCGGCTTCAAGTCGTCGGCTAATGCTGCTACTCGCGGCCGTGGTGGTGGCGGCGGCGGCGGATCACGCTACCGCGGCCCACCGCGGAAGGGCAAAACCAGTAGCGGCGGTGGCGGCAACTTCAACAGCAACCCCCGCGGCCCCGGCAACAACAACGGCAGTGCGCGGCCCTCCTACACCAACTCCAAGGGTCGTCGCAACTTCCCCAGGTCACGCCCTGACACTATTCTGTGTCAAATCTGTGGAAAACCGGGGCACTCAGCAAAGGATTGCTGGTATCGCTTCGAAGAGGATGAAGACTCCTCCCAAGATGAGAAAGTTGCTGGCGGGGCAGAGGCCTCGTATGGGGTCGACACCAACTGGTATGTTGACAGTGGTGCTACAAACCACATCACCGGCGAGTTAGAGAAGGTCACCATGAGGGAGAAATACCGCGGCCCGGAGCAAGTCCATGCCGCCAATGGAGAAGGTATGTGAACTAGTCGTGTTGGTCACTCAATTATTAAAACCCCTCACCGAAAAATCCATCTTAGAAAAATATTGCATGTTCCTAGAGCTTCCATGAATCTCCTTTCAGTTCATCGCATTGCCATCGATAACCATGTCTTTCTTGAGTTTCACCCCTATTTCTTCTTGATTCGAGATTAGGTCACGAAGAAAATCCTCCATCGAGGTAGATGCGTTCGAGGGCTATATCCGTTGATTCCTGAGCTTAGGAGATTCAATAAAACAACATGTGCTGTCACCAAGTTATCTTCAACGCGGTGGCATGATCGTCTAGGGCATGCATCTTTTTCTTTAGTAGAACGAGTGCTTAGGAAAATAAGCTCCCATATGTTGGAGAGCGTAATGTTGAAACAGTTTGTGATTCTTGCCAAAGAGCTAAAAGTCATCAGTTGCCATATCCTATCTCTATGAGTGTTTCTACTAAACCATTGCAACTTATTTTCTCTGATGTTTGGGGTCCAGCCGCTTCTTCTGTGGGTAGACACACTTACTACGTAAGTTTTATCGATGACTATAGTAAATTCTCTTGGATTTATCTACTTAAGAAATGATCCGATGTTTTTCCAGTCTTTCAAAATTTCCAAGCACTCGTTGAACGTAAATTTGATAGCAAGATCATTGCTGTCCAATCCAATTGGGGAGGGGAATACGAAAAATTAAATTCCTTCTTCCAAAAACTTGGTATTTCTCACCATGTGTCATGCCCACATACTCATCAACAGAACGGGTCTGCTGAACGCAAACACCGTCATATCATAGAGGTTGGTCTCTCTATTTTAGCCGGCGCATCCATGCCCTTGAAATTCTGGGATGAGGCGTTCCTCACAGCCGTGCACATCATAAACATGTTACCTAGTCGTGTCATCAATAATGAAACGCCTATGGAACGTCTCCTTCATACTAAACCCGACTACACCACTCTTCGCGTGTTTAGGTGTGCCTGTTGGCCAAATCTGCGCCCATACAACAAGCGTAAGCTCATGTTTCGGTCAAAACAATGTGTCTTCATAGGGTATAGTGCTCTACACAAAGGTGTCAAATGCCTTGATGTCTCTACTGGCCGAGTATATATTTCTCGTGATGTAGTCTTTGATGAAATAAAATTCCCATTTTCTAATCTACATCCTAATGCCGGCGCCCTTCTACGACAAGAAATTCTTCTTCTCCCATCTCACCTAACCGGCGCAGACCCACGGGGAAATAATTGTGATGATACAATATTGACTAACCCTCATAACACCAGTCTGGCTAAGTTTTGTGATGAAACAGGACAAGAAAACGGCGAAGAAATTGTGCAAAATGGTGAAGAAATCACCCTAAACAGCCACTATTTCATGTGTCCAGCACCAGGGAGCATATCCCCCTTGGGATCGTCACCGCCGCAGACTGCTGCGCAATCCTCTGCGGGATCCGTGCCGCCGTAGGAAACCTGTGCCTCGGGTTCAGCGCCGGCAGGCAGCAGCGAACGTGCGGGCGCACCAGGCGACAGCCGTGCCAGCAGCAGCGGTCCTACATCCGCCACGCGGGCCTCTCCCGTTTGTCACGCAGCGGACACCGGGTCGCGCCAACCAGCACCGACCACTGGGCCGCCCCTGAGTCGGTGGCCCACGGGAGTGGACCGCTGCTATGCGCGCCGTTCCACCGGTCGGCCTGATTCCTGCATCGGCTCGGGATCCAGCGCGGATCCCTGTTGGCTGGCGTCATCATCGCCCCCTGACGAGGCGCTGGCGTCATCTTCTGCACCGGGTCACGTGTCCCCTTTATCAGATGAAGCCGCAGAAGATCCCGGCGCTCCATTCACTAGTGCAGAACCGGGCAATAGCACCGGTTCGTAAGGCCCTTTAGTGTCGGTTCCATAACCGGCACCAAAGTGTGGGCACTAAAGGCCCCCCCTTTAGTACCGATTCAGCACGAATCGGTGCTAAAGGGAAACCACGTGGCACGAGCCAGCTTCGGGGGCCGGGAGCCCTTTAGTACCGGTTGGTAACACCAACCGGTACTAAATGTTTGTGGATTTTTGTTTTATTTTGTATTTTTCAATTAAATTTGTGTTATCAATTTAATTTAGGATTGTTTTACGTTATAATGAGTTGTAGTCGTCATCATCATCATCATCATCATCATCATCATCGTATATTAATAAATAAATAAACGCTAGCTAGCTAAAAATCATTGTAGTCGTCTAATTACCACTATTTAATCATCATAGTCATTACCGCTAGCTATCTAATCATCACCAACACTGGCTAGCTTAAAGAGGAAACATTCACTTTGTAACAGAAGCAAAGATATCATCAAGTTCAACATAATCATCACCAACATCGAAGTTCGGGACACGGGCATGAGATACTAATTAAGAGCATGAATTAGTGCTGCTCCCTCTCAGGTAGAATAGCATAGAACATGTATAGCTCTCCTGATTCATCATACTAGAGCATGCAGATGAATCTGTCTCCTAATCTTGGGTTGCGCTTCTCCTTGCTGCCCCCTAGTACTTCTCTGCGATCGTTAACAATTTTGTTCCAATCTTTCACTATTAAGCATTCTTCGCTTTCAGAAATCCTGAATGCACTCATGTGCAATGTAGGATATCTTGGCCGTAAGCTAACCATTGACATGTCACCTTTAGTCTCGATCCACTAAGGCACAACCGTCATCGGAATCCCTGTTGAAGAACATCATATAGTAATTAATATACTAAGCAAAGAAAGTTTAGCTTCAAAAATAATGTATGCAAAAGATGCACTAATTAAGGACAAATAGTTAAAATCTTACCATCTTTCGATTATAGATGTGACCGTAGTTCAATACGATCACCATTGGTCACACATTTTGAGTACTAACATTTCTAAGTTCAGAATTTTTTTTGTCTTGATAGTATTAAGATCCTCAAGCTATAAAACATAATGACTTATCTCCTCGCAGTTTAGTTGAGCCCCGGGGCAGTAGTAGGTCCTGTCTACCAAGCGCCGGACATGTTTGCTTGAACCGAAATAAGCTGATAATACAAATTAGTTGTCAACTATTTTTGAATAAACTGTATCAAAGACATAAACATATGCATGCATAGTTGAGAAAAACTCACATAATGGTAGAACTGGAGGCGTTTGCACATCGACCCAGATGTCTATATTACCTTCAATATTATCTTCCGGACGAATATCAAAGGTGACAACCATACCAGGCTCAAATGCATAAGCCTTGCATAGTGCTTGCCAAGTTTTGCATTCAAAATGGGTGTATGTGTCTCCATTATATAATTTGATGTTGAAAGTATACCCATGCTCTGTCTTCAAGTAAACTCTCTTTACCTCCATATCATCTATAGCACTAAAACCTATCTTATCCAAGACAAAAATTCTTGCATGGCAGGGGATGCGCTAGTAGAATAGTGAAAATTTAAAATTATAAGTTGAAGCAAATGAAGCATAAGTTTTGCATTCAAATAATATTTGACAAAATGACTTACTGTGTCAACTTCGAATGTCTCATCCAGCTTGATGCTGAAGCGCCTACCATCAACAAGGAAATTTCTGTCGCACAGGCCGCGCTGGTCTTCACAGTGTTCGCACATAATGAAATCTTTTTCGTTGTCAGATGACATTTTCTATGTTCATATAGGTGAAACATTAAACACCTATTACAAATTAGTTGTCAACTATTTTTGAATAAACTGTATCAAATCTCAGATACCTAAATTTTCTTACTAAAAATAAACTAGTTATATTAATTATTGAACTAGTTCAAATCTCATATACCTAAATAAACTAGTTCGACAATTTTCTTACTAAAAATAAACTAGTTATATTAATTATTGAACTAGTTCAAATCTCATATACCTAAATAAACTAGTTCGATAATTTTCTTACTAAACATAAACTAGTTATATTAATTATTCAACTAGTTCAAATCTCTAGTTTGACAATTTTCTATCTATCTAACATTCGACATTAATCAAACATTCGATCATCTAATTAACTTTTCTAAAAAACAGAAAATAAGTAAAAAAATGTGTGTGTATATGTGTGTAGTGTGTATGTATATATATGTGTGTATGTGTGTATGTGTGCGGCCCCGTACGCCGCCGCCCCATACGTACGAGCGGGGGCGTCGGCGTACGGGGCGGGGGCGGTGGCGTACGTACGGGCGGGGGCGCCGCCGTACGGGCCGGGTGCGACGACGACGGACGGCGGCGCGGCGGGTATACGCGAGAGCGAGAGACGTACGGGACCGCGGCGGGACGACGACGGACGGCGGCGCGCGACGTTCGGGGCGGCGGCGCGAGACGGCGACGACGACGGGCGGCGGCGGGGACATCGACGATGACGCCGGACGACGGGGACGGGCGGCGAGGACGGGTTCGAGCGGTGCGCAAGAGGTTGGAGACGAAAGAAGTGGGGAGATCTAACTAAATTTTCGTAAGTGTTGTATATATAGGAGAGGCCTTTAGTACCGGTTGGAGCCACCAACCGGTACTAAAGGCCAACTTTGGCCAGGCCAAGAGGTGAGAAGAGCAGGCCTTTAGTACCGGTTGGTGGTTCCAACCGGTACTAAAGGGTGGTCTTTAGTACCGGTTGGAGCCACCAACCGGTACTAAAGGCCTCGCGTTGCCACCCTAAAGTTTAGTCCCACCTCGCCGGGCGATGGGCAGCCGCACTGGTTTATAAACCCAGCCGCGGCTACCTCTTCGAACTCCTCTATATAGCAGGCTTGTGGGCCTAAACTCTGCGCGCTGCCCTGTGAGTCTGCTGGGCCTTTAAGGCCTGTAATTGCACGCCTGTGGCCTAGCAGGCCCACAGGCCAGCGCCCCAAATTTTTTTATAATTTTTTTTCTGCTTTATTTTCTTCTATTTATTTCTGCGTAGTTTTTTGTATAGTTTTTACTTTTCTGTTATATTTATTTTCTTCAATTTATTTGTGAGTAGTTTTATTCATCTAGTTTGCCAAAATTCAACATTTTCAGAGTTCATTTTGTAGTGATTTTCAATTTCACGGTCATTTTGTGAACGATTGAAAAATAGCAAATATAATTTTTTTTCTTTTCTGCTTTATTTTTTCTTCTATTTATTTCTGAGTAGTTTTTTCTTTTCTGCTATATTTATTTTCTTCTATTTATTCTGAGTAATTTTTTATATAGTTTTTTTCTTTTCAGCTATTTTTTCTTTTCTGCTATTTTTTCTTTTTTGCTATTTTTTCTTTTCTGCAAAACTTGATGGTCAAAGTGTAGAGTTATAACCAAAGTTTAAAAAAAAGAAATGCCGACGTGCAATTAGTTTTTGCCATAACAGAAGAAGTCCGGAGTTGTAACAAGTTATTAAAAATAAAAAAGAGGTGCAATGCTCGTTAATTTGCTTCAAGCCTTTCAGAATAGCGTAAACTGCACTGCGTGTAGCTCCGTGCAATCTACCATATTCCTGAAAGCTTGAAGCTAAGCAACGTGAGTATTGAGCCTCTTCTTCATCGTCTCTGCACCGAGGGCTTATAAACCGCTCCTAGTCCCTCTCTCCTGGCGAGGTGGGACTAAAAACAGCTTGCCATAACCTCATTAGTACCGGTTCGTGGTACGAACCAGCACTAAATGGTGATGGTGGGGCCATAGCCTGACCGCAGGCTGACACAGCCTCTTAGTACCGGTTCGTGGCATGAACCGGTACTAAAGGTTCGCCACGAACCGGTGCTATTGATCGTCGCCACGAACCGGTGCTATTGTACACATTAGTGCCGGCTGAAATTTAAATCGGCACTATTGTGCTTCACGTTTGACCCTTTTTCTACTAGTGATTATCTCCTGTGGACAGATCTGGTGCAGGATCCAAAGCGGCTGATGGATCTTCTGTGGATCCAGCGGCTGTACCTGCTGCACAAACACGTACATGTCTTCAAAAAGGGGTAATTAAACCTGTCAATTACAAGTGTATTACCAAGTTTGGCATGGCATGTATCACAGGTGAACCGACTTCTTTGCAAGAAGCATTTGGTGATTTGAAGTGGAAAAGGGCTATGGAAGAAGAATACATGGCTCTTCAGAAAAACAAAACATGGCATCTCGTTCCCCCAAAACAAGGTAAAAATTTGATAGATTGCAAATGGGTATTCAGAATCAAGAGAAAATCTGATGGAACAATAGATCGCTATAAAGCTAGACTGGTTACAAAAGGATTTAAACAAAGGTATGGCATATATTATGAAGATACCTTTAGTCCAGTTGTGAAAATTGCTACCATTCGTCTTGTTTTGTCTATTGCTGTTTCAAGAGGATGGAGTCTCAGGCAACTAGACGTACAGAACGCGTTCCTCCATGGTGTTCTAGAAGAAGAGGTCTACATGAAACAACCTCCTGGGTTCGAAAACAGAAAATTTCCCAATCATGTCTGCAGGCTTGATAAGGCCATTTATGGATTGAAGCAAGCTCCTAGAGCATGGTATTCCAGGCTCAGTCATAAACTGCAAACTCTTGGTTTCATTCCTTCTAAGTCTGATACTTCCCTGTTTATATACAATAGGTCAAATACATCTATATTTGTACTTATTTATATGGATGATATAATTGTTACAAGCTCATCTGATGAGGCAGTGGCAGGGCTGTTAAAGGATTTGAGTGCTGAGTTTGCTTTGAAGGATCTTGGAGACTTGCATTTTTTCTTAGGGATTGAAGTCAAGAAATATGGTCATGACCTTCATCTCTCTCAAGAAAAGTATGCTACTGACCTAGTCAAACGAGTAGGGTTGCAAGGGTGTAAACCATCACCCACTCCTTTATCTAGTTTAGAAAAGTTGTCACTTATAGAAGAAGATCCCTTGAATCAAGAGGACAGCACAAACTACAGAAGTCTGGTAGGTGCACTTTAATATTTGACACTCACAAGGCCAGATATTTCATTTGCTGTTAATAAAGTATGCCAGTTTCTTCATGCTCCTATAACAGTTCATTGAACTGCAGCAAAACGCATAGTCAGATATATCAAAAATACTCTAAACACTGGTCTTACTTTCAGCAAGTCTTCATCAACACTGGTTAGTGCTTTTTCTGACTCTGACTGGGCAGGATGTCTGGATGATAGACGGTCTACAGGTGGATTTGCCATCTTCTTTGGACCAAATCTTATATCTTGGTGTGCCAAGAAACAAGCTACAGTATCCAGGTCAAGTATAGAAGCAGAGTATAAAGCCTTAGCAAATGCAATAGCAGAAATTATATGGGTTCAGTCTTTACTCAGAGAGCTTGGCATAAGACGAATCCCAGCACCGTGCTTGTGGTGTGATAACCTTGGTGCTACATATCTCTCTGCAAATCCAGTTTTCCATGCCAGAACAAAACATATTGAAATTGATTTCCATTTTGTCAGAGAACGTGTTGCTAACAAACAATTGGAAATCCGGTTTGTTCATTCCAGAGATCAACTTGCAGATGGGTTTACCAAGGCATTACCTACACGAAGCTTTGAAGAGTTCAAACGTAATCTCAACTTGACCAAGTTGTGATTAAGGGAGGGTGTTAAACGTCATTATGTCAGTCACGATGACTTGTGTCACGTAGCTTCGGCAGGAGGTAGTTAGGAGATAGTTTAGATTCTCTCTAAACCGCATGTACTTATCTCTATCTCTTATCTCTTTCTTGCTCCTCAAGATGTAATCTCTCCAAACTACTTGTATGCATATCCAGGGATAAGCCCCTGACTATATAACACGCAGGCGCGACCCCGATCAGGGTACGACGCTTCACGCCTTTCGCACACTCCTCCGACGTTTGAAGGTAGGCGTCAGCAAGCTGCTCATCTTCAAAGTCCCAACCCGACGTTTCTTGTAGCTTCAGTTTCAATTGAGCTGCCTGCTTCCACGAACGCTTGTCCTTCCGATAGGCGGCTCGCTCCCTCCTCCTCGCGTCCCTCTCCGATCTCAATTGCTTATAGAACTGGCGCTCGTCGACGATGTCCTGCGGGTAGCCTCCTCGCCACAACACCAAGGCTTCCACGTCCTTCTCTGCGATGGCGAGGCGACGCTGCCGCCTCCGATGGACACGACGATCCTCGTCGGTGAAAAGCCACGGGAGAGGCGCCAGATTCTGCGCCCGCTGACTCGACACGTTGGGAAAATTCATATCCCGATGAGAGGCGCCAGGCCGCCGCGTCGTGCGCGCGGGCCGCCTCCTCTGCGGTGTCGAAAGTGCCGAGGATGAGACGTTTCTCGCGAAACCAGATCTCCGCGGAGAAGGCGCCGGAGCGGCGCTCGCGGACTCCGCGAAAATCCGAAGCGTGTAGGCGGCGGATCGACATGGTGGCACAGAGGCGGCGAGAGTGGGCGGCCGACAGAGTGTGGAGGGAGCGCCTTCTTTTATAGCGAGCGCCGGCCACGGCGCGCGCGCTGGAGCGCCAAAACCAGCGCGCGCGAACCTTTCCCGCGTGCTGGAGCGTCAAAATCAGGGCGACGACACGATGTTAAACGCGCGCGGCCATGAAAATGGGTCGGCCCGTTGGACGCACTGCTAACCCAAAACTAAAAGAGGGAGGACGGCGGGCGGGCGGGCGACCCAAACGGACAAAAACGCCGTCCGTTTGGGTCGGCCCGTTGGAATTGCTCTAACGGCGTAGGTACGGTGCACTGGCAGAGGCTGCATCTTCCAAAACCGTCTACAGGGAGAGGAGAACAGTCTGGCGATTAAGTTGGATGCAATCTGCGGAGGGCAGATCTAAGAAAATAAAATGTCTGTGGAGGATTTGGATCTATGTAGCGTTTAATTAAGTGGTTCTTAAATGAAATACAAGAACGGAACAAACATGTGGAACGGAGTATGTCACTAGCTTTGTGCGTACATGTTCTATTTTTTTTCAGATGATCATATATATAGATGTTGTTCGATCTAAATACCAAAGAACACACAAATAATACAATAAATCCAACCTATACAAGACCTATAGAAGCAACACAACAAGGGTGGCTACACACCGTTCGTGTTGCACCATTGGTACAAGGAGCTAGTTGGCCATGATAAGTTTTTCTGCATGGGCTGATTTCTTCCTTCCTCCCCCCATTTCCTCTTTAGTATTTAACTCCCCCTCTGCCTTTTTTATATAAAGTGCCATCTTGAGAACATCATGTACGGCATTCTTTAGTTACATCACTTATCCTTGCCTTCCAAAAGGTGTCTAGCTAGCCCCATCAATCATCTATTTATCATTGAGCATGTGTGAGAAACAGTGGGTGCATATACTATGCAGAATCGGAAATGCTTTGGTGAGCCGTCCTGCCCGGACATAGCAAAGTACAGCAGTACTTGGCCAACAGCACTGCAGCATATCCGGCAACGCTTCCACTGTTGGCAGATATACAACCACCGGCAGTGTACATAGTGCTGACTGGGACATGCACTTACAACAACTCTCTCTAAAAACTCCAGCTGGCCAGGTTACAACTGCAACTACTACATCGTTGTTCTTGTTACAAATTGGTGGTTCTATATGCAGGTCGTCGTCAAAGGTTACTGAAAATCGTGAGAACTTTGTAGATCAGTAATGCTGCAAGCCCACACGAGACTGGTCGATCAAGAGGCAGGCAACGACTCACATATGTTGCTTGAAATTGTATTGCCAAGAATGTTAGCACATCAACGCTATGTCATGTTCCCACTGTGTGACAGTGTGAGCTTACATGAGTTTTACAAAAAAGTAATTTTGGCAGCGCAGCTGCCGTGTCTACCTAGCTAGCTAGTCAGTTCTAGACAGAGATCATCGATCAAGAGGAAATAAAGAAGAATTTGCTCCGTCAATGGTGCCTAGGGCTGTGATCTTTTGGACCATAGTAGTCCTCATGAAACTCCGGCAACTTATGCGCCGCCGCACTAACTTCATCTACAGCAACGTGGACGCTCCTCTTTGTCTCGCTTGTCGAGCCAGCAGATCCCTCGATGACATTGGTCCCAATCGGTTTCTGCATTGACGACACTGAGTTGCCACCGCTGCTGCTGAGTGATGCCCGCACCTCTGCATCTAGCCGGATGGCTTCAGCCTCTGTGGCCGCTGTCAGTACCAGAAGCAAGATCACGGCTGCAACCAGTGTCAAGTATCTGGAACTGCAACTCCTCATCTTGTGAGAGATCAATGTCATTGACTAGATGGAGAGTATACTTCAGTGAGTCTTCAGCTCAGAAGAGGATGTAGAGAGGAGAGGTTAGCTAGGCTAATGAAGTCGTTTGAACTGAAGCATGCATCTAACCTCATGAGAGATGGTATATATGCATTCAGCTTTGCAACCCGTCCCGGTGTTTGCTGCACTGATGTCTGTCAGGAGTGGTTTATCAACAACATATACAGATTAAACAACTACTTCTGAGTGCAAAATGTCTCTGGATCACTGCCATTAATTTATTTTAATTAATAGGGTACGTCCTTGCATGCCACCCTAAACGGGAGGATGTTTCCACAAAAGTTGGCCCATGAACAATTTGTTTAAGCCACTAGTTTGTTCCTTAGTACTTAACCAAATACAACACTTTAAATTAACTGCTAAGCACAAGAAGCTTGAGGTTCTTGTGTTTGGTTCCTGGTGCCGCACGCATTGCCTGGTCCTGGAAGGTTGGGTGCCGGTCTGTCTAGTCTAGCTAACGACGTAGGTGCATTGACAGAGGCTGCGTCTTATGAAAGCGTCTACGGGGAGAAGAGAAAATCCTGGCGGTTATGTTGGATTAATCTGCGGACACGCTTTGGATGTAGCTTTTACGTGCTTGGAATGGTAGCCGGCTCTAGCTCTGTACATGTTCTATATTATGTTTTCCTGATGATCATATAGGTCCTGTTTGAACTAAATATACTCCCTCCGATCGGAAACAAGTGTCGTGATTTTAGTTCGGAGTGAGTACCAGAGAGTACAACACACACAATATACAACATGGCCGTAGTATTTTATTTCTGGCTGAATACTGGAGTACCACGTTAGCCTGCTTTCTATTGATTACGAAAAATAATACTACAATGCTATTTTCTCTTCTTCTTTTTTGCCTTTTTTTGTCGACCCTCTCTTCCTTTAGTGCCAACACTTATCCTTGCCTTGCAAAAGGTAGCTAAGCTCAATCAATCATCTACTCCCTCCGTTCGGAATTACTTGTCTTGAATTTGTCTAGATACAGATATATCTAGACTCATTTTAGTGCTAGATACCTTCGTATCTAGATAAATCTAAAACAAGTAATTCGGAACGGAGGTAGTAGTTATCATTGAGCATGTGCGAATTAGTGGTTGTACGTAGCTTTGGGATAATCAAGTGCACCGTCCTGCCCGAACGTAAAGTGTTGTAGTACACCAAAACTAGTACACCAAAACTGTGTCTTCTCCGGCTTACAGAGATGCAGAAATGGAATTGAGCTTCATAGTTGCTATAGCTATCATGATGTGCTCACTGCTTCAGCTTACATGAAATTCTAGCTGCTTCGCATCTAACCTCATGAGAGATGGTATATACTCGAAGGTTATGCGCGCTTTGTTGCACCTTTCGTGTTGTTGTGTTTCTTAAAAAAAATCACTCTTTTAAAAAATATAAGGTCTATTACTTTTTTTTGAAAAGTCAAACCTTTTAAGTTTGATCAACTTTGTAGTGAAACATATCAAAATCCATAATATCAAATCTATATTTTTTGATTCATCGTGAAATGAATTTCCATACCATTTTTGTTTAGTATTGTGGATGTCGATATTTTTGCTCTGAACTTGATCAAAGTTAAAGAAATTTAATTTTCTAAAATACTAATACCCCTTATATCTTATAACTAATGGAATATTTAGTTTGGTGGGTTGGGGAGATGATAGAGTGTGTTTTACTTTATTTACAATGAGGTGATTTGGTGGACCTTTCGTGGTGTCATTTCGTGTTATCCGCTAACCAACCTATATTTATGTGGGGAAATTTCTGTGTTGGTGGTTGCATGTATTATATTGATGCTATAATATCATATGGTGACACTTTTTTCTATGTTTTATAGGTCGGTTGCTGCTGATTGATTTTAGGAAATCACTGGCCCAGTCGAAATCGTAAACCAAATCAAAATTGAATACCACAATTGAATGAAAGAGCTTCAAATTTTGGGAACATAGTGAATTAATAGAATTGAATGGAAGAGCTTGAGAAGTTGTTGACCCGGTCAAAATCAGATGATCCAATTCTAAATTGAATACCTTAAAAATTAGAAAGCATATCTCTACTATTATAGTACATCAGTTTTTGAACTCGCGGCTTACCACCACGTATACAGTGTTCCCGCCAAACTTCATCTCAAAACAGTATGGGCCGTCCATTTTGCAGATCCAACGGACTAAGCAGGAGCGAATCCAAAGAAAGTTGGCCGTCAGATTTGGATACATCTAACGGTTCAGGCTGCTTGTTTCTCTGTCAGGTCCTTCTCGATTCTTCCGGACTGAACTCTTCCCGTACCGCCGTACGCCATACATTTCTCTGATCAGGCCGGCGTCCCCCTTCGCTCCCAGCATGCAGCAACTGACTCACCCCCGCCTCCCGTCTCTCTCCACACAGCAATCTTCTGTATTCTTGCTCCCAAAATCCACTTCTAAACTGGCCGCCTCGCACCCAGATGTCGGCCGCCGTCTCGCCGGCCACCGCAAAACCTGCGCGCGCCCTTGTGCATCCCAAGCTTCAACACACCTCCACCCTGCATTCCTATGCCAAGTCCCTCCTTTTGTATGTCCGGCATACGCGGCGTCGCGATGACTTCGGAGCTTCCTCTGTCATAGAGTAGCTTAGCTTGTCCAAGTGAGTCGTTCCCTGTACTGGTTTTGCTTTTCTTTTTCTGCATCCGGATACTCCACGGGTGATTCTTTACTAATATCTATCACGTATCATCACATTAACCCTCAGTTTTGAAAATTTAGCGCTGGTTATGGTCATTGGTAATGTTTGGTATTCCTGCACGGCAGCTGTTTGTGTTTTTGTCAAACCAACATATGTTGCGGTTCTTTGAGGCAGACCAGAAAAATTATTGATTTTTCTGTGATTAATCTGGACCACCAGATGATAGTGCAAGTACCAACAACCAGTGGCGGAGCCAGGATTCGAGTATAGGGGGGGCCGAGTACGTATATTGGTCTAATCTCATTGATAATTACTCGTCAATCCTATTAAAATTGTCTAAAACTGTCT
>NC_041390.1:604929437-604964960 GCF_002162155.2 Triticum dicoccoides | reverse complement strand
CCAACAATGATGCAAGGCACGAGTACAGACGCCAATGACAAAACATGCATGCCAGTAGAATTATCCTCAATGACAAGTTATTTATGATGTGCCATTAATAAAAGAAGAATCCAACTCTATATCTTGGTTGCACTTTGTATGATGGTAACAGTCCTATGCCAAGAAAGAAAAGCAGTGGGATTTTATCTCACAATCACCTACTTAAAATATTGTGTGTTTCAAAATATAGCATACATGATTCAATCGTTCAATTTATCTTTACTAAATATTGGAAAACTTGATGAGTAATAATCTATCCTTATCTAATATTTTTCTCTTTATCTCTATGTTAAAAATACAGTGTTTCTATTGGTAATTTTAATATATACTCATCTGACCAATGAGGGCAATATGTTTCCAATTGTAAAATGAATGAAGACTTTGATTTAGATCAAGCAGAAAGAAAAAAATTCATGCCACCCCTGATTACATGGAAGTAACTCTGTATGATGGCATTTATTTCTAATGGCTGTACTACTAGGTTCAGACATGGAAGATGACAGTTTTTGCCTCCAATCGTTCACCATTGGTTACAAGCATGGAAACCTACTGCGAGAAAGGCAGTAAAACATACTGAAGCCTTATCTCATGTGGTTTAATAGTTTCTAGAATTTTGTATTATTGGACGTCCGAGCATGAAGAATGTGAGATACTGAGATGTATAAGATATTACATATCTGTTCTGGAGAGTAGTATTTCTTTTTGCGGGAGAAGAGTAGTAAAAGATAATGGCTGCCCATTGTTATTTATCCAGAATGGCACTCTTCTATTTGGCCTCCAAAAGTGTGCAGCGATCATGTATATCTCCAAAATTGGGTTCACAAGGCGGAGCCATTGCTTTGATCCGTATGTGGTTATTACTCACTCCGACGGAGGCCAGGGAGCGTTTGGTTACTGGATCTATCCGATGGGAGATGGTTGCACGGGATATCTTCAGCCGGTTTGGATAGCGGTCATGTAATAGGATAGACAATTAGTTTTCCTACCTTTCTCTTGCCGGCCGGCGGTGGCTTTTGGTTTCCTTCTTTAGCGCTCTGTGAGCAGCTTTGTTTGAGAATTTTAGACTGGTGTCGAACCTCTTTGCTTGTTTAATAAAGGTGGCCGTATGCATCTTTTCGATGCAGAGGCCGGGGAAGTCCCCCTTTTCCAAAAAAAATGGGCAGCGATTCCTTGATCTTCTTATTGCAATTACCAATTGTGTAAAGTTTAGTCATAAGAACAAGGAATCATATGGGGCAAACAAAATAGACCAAGGAGTCTTTTTCATGTTAAATGATGATCAACACAAACACATGTTCTTAGGGTGTGAACTATTTACGAACTGGCAAATAGGTCTTTCTTGATAATTTTGTGAAAAGTTGGATGCATTGCCAATTTGCATATCCCCATCGCCATAATAATGACGTTAATTCAAGTTTATTTTCTATAAATTATTAGGGCGTAAGACAAATAATAATCCAATGCTTACTATTTATTTTATTAGATTATACACGTACTTGGTACGTGCCTTTTACTAGTAGTGTATAGTATAAAATAATTGAATGGTGGAGCTTTGAGAAATAATTGGCTCGGTCAAAACCGGGTGACCCAATTCTAATTGGTGACCTCAATTGAATGCGGGCTCTTTAAAACTAGGGAGCTTAATGTTATAAAGAATACATCTAAGTAGCTCTACTCCGGTTGTTCTATTTTTTGTCAGTGGTGCCTAGGATTGTGAACACTTGGAACATAATAGTCTTCCTGGAACTCCAGCAACCCATGGGCCACCGCCTTAGCATGGCTCGCAGCACCCGCGTTTCTCGTCGTCTTGCCTTCCGATCCAGCAGAACTCTTATAGCCACATCGTCGATTGTTTTCTGCAATCATGAACATAGGACAGTTAATTAGCATCTGCAGAAAGAATCATCCAAAGATTCAGACAACGGAACAGAAGATCAAAATCACTGCTTACATTGACCACTGAGACTTTGCGAAGTCAAACACAAGGCCAACCCAAAATGCGACAGCAGAGAACAACCAGGTTGGACATAGGAATGAAGTGGGATGTGCTACAAGCATATGACGTCAGCCGACTGAGACCAACCTTTTTACAAATAATAACCCCTGGCCCAATCATCAAATTATGATTAAGCTTGTCTGAGTAGAGGATATATAGACCCATATATATACTTTAGCTCAGCCGTACGGCCCGGGCACAAAGTACAGCAGTACTTGGGCGAACAACACTGCAGCATATCGGGCAATGCTTTCACTGATGAGGTTGGTATTCGCTATGAACTTGGAATGATGTTCCTAGATCAACCACACCAGTCGTAGTGGTGCTATTTGTATTTGACGCAATGTGGCTGATGAACCATCTGACGAGCACATGTACATTCCACACACACAATCGCGATCAACGTTGCTTGGGCATTCAAACCGTAAGTCCGTAAAATATTGTCATTTGTCAACAAGTTAATTAGTACACCAAAACTATGTCTTCTACAGCTTACAGAGATGTGGAAGTGGAATTCATGGCATCTAACCTTATGAGAGATGGTATATGTACATCCTCTGGGACTAACCAACTAGCTACTCTGGTTGTTCAATTTTTTTTATCAGTGATGCCTAGGGCTGTGAACACTTGAAACATATAGTCTTCCTGGAACTCCAGCAACCCATGGGCCACTGCCCGAACTTTCCTCGCAGTATCAGCGCTCCCTCAAGTCTCCGTAGCCGATCCACCGGAACCCTTGACCGCATCATCGATTGGTTTCTGCATTGAGCAACACAAGTAGGTTGATTAGTGTCTGCAGAAAGGACCATCTAAAGATCCAGACAACGAAACAGAAGGTTAGAATCACTACTTACATTGAGCATTGGCTTGCTGCCGCCGCTGCTGACTGATGCTCGGGTCTGTGCTTCTAGCCAGATGCCTTCAGCCTCCGTGCTTCTCAGTACTAGAAGCAAGATCACAGCTGCAGCCAATGACAAGTACTTGGAAATGGAACTCCTCATCCTGTCAGAGATTGATGTCACTGACTATGAGAAACAGAGTATACTTTAGTCTTAGGCTCAGAAGAGGGTGTAGACTATAGAGAGGAGAGGCTAGCTGGGCTAATCAAGTCGCTTGAACTGAAGCATACAACTAACCTCATGAGAGATGGTATATATACATCCTGCTTTTCAACCTCACCCAGTGTTTGCTGCACTTATGTGTGTCATGAGTGGTTTATCTACAACATATACAAATTAAACAATTATACTTACGAGTGCAAATGTCGCTGGATCACTACCTTTAATTAATGGGGTACGTCCTTGCATGCCACCCTAAATGGGAGGATGTCTCCACAAAAGTTGGCCCATGAACAATTTGTTTAAGCCACTAGTTTGTTCATCAGTACTTAACCAAATGCAGCACTTTAAATTAGTTGCTAAGCACAAGAAGCTTTAGGATTTTGTGTTTGGTCACAGGTGCCGCACGCATTGCCCAATCCTCGAAAGTTGGGTGCTGGTCTGTCTAGTCTAGCTAACTACATGTTGGGATATGGATAAGTTGGATTTAATGCGTGGAGGGTTTCAATGTATTTACCTTCTGAAATGAAATACATGAACAGAGAGAACTAAGAGCATCTCTAGCCGAACTCTTAAAAACGGCTAACTCCTCAAAAGATTTCATTTTGAGGAGGTTAAGCCGCAGCTAATCGAAGGCTCAAACATTTAACTTAGGAGTTAAGTCTCAAAAGTTCCCCACTCTCTCCATTTTGAGCAGCAGCCACCAAGTCTCATCAAAAGATTCCTTTTCTCCTCTCTCGCGCACATGGCGCCTCTCCTGCCTCCGCCGCTACAACCACCAGGCTGCCCGATTTCTCCGAGAATGGACTGTTGGCCGCCTTCACACTCTGGTGAACACTCTTGCTGGCGTTTGACACCCACGCCAAGGAAGCGTCTTAGGACGAAGACCGTCGTGCACTTCGCTGCGTCGTCCACGACGACTAGCAGCAAGGCTGCGGCATCCCGAAAGACGATTGGCCACCCTCCGATTGCTCCGGCCATCACCAAGTGGACAAGGAAGTTGACGTCGGTGGGCAAGTCCCTCGATGAGGCCATGGCGAAGAAGAGGGAAAAAAGGCATCTGTTGATGCTCAAAAGTGGCACGTTTATAAAGAGTGGCTTGAAGCTATGTCAAGAGTAATTCAAACTTACTATTGAAAGTCACTATGAGATGGCTCTCTTCGAGAAGATCAAGATGAATATGAAGATGGTCTAAAACGGGGTTTGGATGCAAAAGTTATGACAACTTCAGAGATGCTCATGTTGACACCAGATTAAAGAATGGCTTGAAACCCAATTAAGATGTCCTTATATGGAAAAATGATCAACATGAAAGTTGTGCGTCTCGTCGAAACAGTGGATTTTGATAGAAAAACCATCTTAATCCAAGGTCGTATGCAACCTGTGAAGACAAAACAAGGTCAGAAATAAAAGCTGCAGAGTCATTTCGGACCAACCGAGTTGATTTGATCGGTGAGACCGAGTTGGTCCAAAAATTTACCAGAGAGTTGGCAATGTTGACTCGGTAGGACCGGATAAAACTAACCGGTAAGACCGAGATTGATCCGGAAATTACAGAAAGTTACAGAGAGTTGGCCATGTTCACTCGGTGGGACTGAAGCAAACCAATCGGTGAGACCGAGATTGATCTGGAAATTACCAAAGATTCGTGTCCGAGTTAGGTTAGGGTTTTTGATGTTTTGGATGGAATTTTTAGTCCTTTTCTTGTACGGAAAGTCCATCCGCCTCATAAATAGATGAGAGGTGACGGCCGATTGAACAACACACAATTGATCAAATCATCTACCACTTTTTACCCTTTACATTTATCTCTCTCCCTTGTTCTTTCTCTCTCGTTCTTCGTTCGTTCTTCTTGTTGCAGGGCGACGAACCTCGAGGCCCTAGGGGCGATCAGGTCGACCTAGGGCAGTCCATAGCCGCCGCGCGCCCTGACGGGGTCCCTCCCGGGCGTGTGGGGTTTCGGGTCCTCAAAAGCACCCACCGGATTGCTTGCGTACCGCGCTTCCGGTCAGGTCTCCTTCGACGTGAGCTGCGGTGCATCACCTCCGGCGTCGAGGGTACATGGTGACGTGTTCGTGTGCGAACACACTTTTTGGCGACTCCGCTGGGGACGAAGCTTTGAACGGTCTCTGGCCCGTTCTTGCTACGAAGAGATCGTCATCTAGGGTTTGCAATCTACAAAGGTAATATGAATACCGAATTCACATATGTAGATGCAAATAATGCGTATGTTGTTGCTAGATCATCTAATGAGCATAATGTATCGGCTAGCCCTACCTTTATCAATCATGCATCTAATTATGTGCAAGGGCCGATGCAACAAAATCTCCATGATTCTACTTCATATAATTTTAGCAACATGCAACATATGTATCCCAACTCCCATGCATCGGCAACCCCACAAATTTATATGCCGATGAATAACATGATGAGTTTGGTTAATCAAGTTGAGATACCCTATGTAGGAACTTCCAATGGTATGCAACAAAGTGTTTAAAATTTTTATTCATCGGCAAATAACTTACAGTATGTTAATCCAAACGTGCCGGTGGATAAGGGAATTGGCCATGTTACTACTAGTTATTTGGCCAATTACCCTCAACCATCATATGCTACACCTCATGTTAGTAATTTTTCAGCACCATATGCAACTGTAGATGTTCATAATTCGGCCCCGCATCTTCATGGTCATAGTCAAATAAGTGAATTTTTTTACAGGAACACATGTGCCGTCATCAAATACTATAGCATATAATGCATACTCTACGCAATTTGAGAATTTCGGCAACACTCGTGAATCATTGCCGAAAGAATCTAAAAGTATTGCGGAGCAATCTCTTCCAGAAGTGGTTGTGGCTGCATTAAAAAAGAGCTTGGCGCAAAACAAGAGGATTAGTGCTCTTTGCCTTGAACAATATGAAAAGGGGTTGTTTCCTGATTATGCTGCAATAAAGGCTAGAGTTTTGCAAGAAGATGAAACTTCATCAATCGATAGAATTGGCGAGAGAGCATATCGTTATACAGAAGTGCATACACCTCCACCTAGTACCGCGGCATATTATACACCCCCTACACAGTTGCAAAATTTCGGCAACACTAACAGTCCATTGCCGAAAGATCCTAAAAGCATTGGGGGGCAAACTACACTAGAGAGGGCTGAAATTGAGAGGGGAGTTAAAGCTTTGCGCGATAGGGTGCAAGTACTTCGCCAAGAGAGAATTGATAGGGAATTAGCTCAAAGAAAAGAATACTTGCCAATTGATATAACCGGTGAAAAGAATGATGATTCAGAAACTAAAAGTGCTTCGGTTGAAAAAGCCGAATCAAGTTATATATATTCCGAATCCATCAATTCCAAAGAGGCAAACATTATTGAGAAAGGGCATGGAAAGTATAGCAAGACAGTCATACTTGATTTTTCTGAAGTTAATGGAACCTACTTCCTGCCCTCTGAGTTTCATGCCATAGAAATTGGTGAGCTTCAAGAACAAGAACAAGTAGCCGAAGAAAATTTGGTGGACTAAGATCTTGCAACTAATGATGCACCAAATCAAGAAAAAGATGATGACAAGGCGTTGGGGAGATATCCGAAGGCGGCGCAAGATATTCTTCAAGTCACACCACCATCATGCTCTCCCAACATATTTTAAGAGGTACGTCTAGCAATTAATTTACCTGTTTTCAGATTTGGTCATGACTTAGTTGTTGATGCATACATTAGAAAAATCTTCAGAAGAAATATTGAGAGACCAATGAAGAAGGGTAATTTATTTGTTAGCAATCAGATTGTGACAAAGCATATCGGTCAACATATTGCATCATTCAGAAAGACCAATAGTGAAAAATTATTGAAGCCAAGGCTTTCCCCATTGCTTTATCTAAAGCTCATATCTAATTGGGTAGCTTTGCTTATTTCATACTTGGCCTGCACTTGGTCTCAACTGAGACATGTATGTTCTAAATATCTTTGTTTCAGAAATTTAAGGCCAAGGTTAAATTCTATTGCGAAAACCGATGCTAATATAATATCTTATCCAAAGGCATCGGAGATAGAGTGGAAAACACAATGCATAGCCGAATGGGAAGATTCCAAATCTTAACCATTCGTTTGCTTACCTCCAAAACCGTTCACACAGCAAGATCGACTAGAAAACAAGAAGTATACCTTCAATTCAAGCATGTGTGATCAAATATTTGATTTGTTGCTGAAAAATAATTACATTACAATCCTTGATCACCATGTTAAGCCATCAATCCAAGGACGAATGTATTGTAAGTTGCATGGTTCATTCAAGCATAATTTTGAGGATTGCAACATGTTTCGTCAAATAGTTAAATCGGCCATTGAAAAAGGACGATTGAAGTTTGTTGAAACACCAATAGATGACCGCTCTATTCCGATTGGTCCCGATGGCAAAAAGTTTTTGCATTGACTGCTTCAAGCCGATCCATTTAAAGAAAAGGTAAAAACCTCAGGTGATGGGATCAAGCTTTCATGTAAAGAAGTTGTTGAAGAGCATAATGAATATAATCTTGAGGGCGAGAATTCCATCGAAGCTACAATGGAGATGCCAAGGACTAGGGGGCAGCAAGCAAATCCAATGATCGATGAAAGCAAACCAAAAGAAAACAAAGGCCGAAATAAGCGCAAGTGTAAGAGATCAAAAATCACCTTCGCTGAACTATTGGATAAATATCAAAAGAAGAGTGAAGAGAAGAATGCTTATCGGCCAAATCATTCAAAGAAACCAAGGTCACCCCAAAGCGCAAATATGAGGGTCGGCATTGGCAAAGTGAGAATCTCAATGTAGCATATTCATATCCTTACTTTGGGCCGCTGATGCCGATGTCGTGGATACCTCCCTATGCTCATGTAAATCCATATCCATCATGGGACAGGTATGATACAAGGACACATTACCCATCTTACTTTGGACCATTTCACCAATATTATGCATCTCCGAGAAGATCAACATTTGAACAATCATATGTTAAAGACCGTTTCAATCATAAGGAATCGGTCCGGAGCTCAAAGAAGAAGAAAGAAGTGGTCAAACAAGTGCACTGTGTTAAAAGAGATGGTCGTAAGAGTGCAACTTCAGATTTGATCTCAAATGAAAAAGAGCCAATTAACGTGTTGACATTGGTACTAAAGGCAATGAGATGAAGCAACCAATTATCAAGAGTCAAAGTGCCAAATCTAAAGAAAAGAAGTTGACAATGCACAAGGTAAAACAAGAATTGTCATTGCTTCAAACAAAATCACAGCCGGGGTGCCCACTCGGCCTATCGTATTGGCGAAAGAAGGAATTACAAAAACTTAGTGCACAAGAGCTGAAAAAGTAGAACATGGCATGGGTTCCCAA
Organism: Triticum dicoccoides; assembly: GCF_002162155.2. NCBI lineage: Eukaryota > Viridiplantae > Streptophyta > Magnoliopsida > Poales > Poaceae > Triticum > Triticum dicoccoides. The sequence goes on along the minus strand of NC_041390.1, from coordinate 604,956,501 downwards.
GAGGAGCAGTCAAAATAAAAATGATGTGCAACCTTCTATTGCAACAAGTGTTATAAAAGTGAAGAAAGAGAAGGGTGGAAACCAGAAACAATTAAGCCGAAGGTTTGCATCACCCCATCAAAATCTTCGGTTAGCACATCATCCATGTTTTTCAACCATACCATTGATGCCTTTGCCATGGAATTCATCATCATGTATGATAAATTACCCTCCCTGGATTTATTTTGATCCATGGAAGCGACATAATTTTCTGCATCATGAGAGGGTATTACCAAATCTCTATACAATTTATTAGCTACATTTTTTCTTGCTAATCCAAAGGGCCGAAATATTTGATTGCTATTTCATTTGTTTATTTCGGCTATACATGATTTGGTGAATGAACTCTACATGGACCTCATGGTAATGGCCGGTACTTATCTATCGCCCTAAGAATATATGTAAGAATGGCTGGTGTGGTACTCTAACACCGTCCTTAGTTTGAGTAGAGATTGAGATAAGTGCTTGCAAAGGAATTTGTCAAATGATGCCATTGAGGATATTATGCATAGACCAATTCACCAAAATTGCAAAGCGAACTTATGTTTTGATTGGGTGTGCTTTGGCTTGTTAGTTTTCAGAACTTACGTAAGGCCAAATCATGGTTGATTTTATTATTGAGCATCATATTGACATCATGCATAATATTAATTTTAGCTTGATCTCTCTAGTACCATGGAGATTATATATTGATGGTTAAATTTGTAGCAATGGCCAAGGTGTTGGTGTTGTTTATATATCTCCTTATGGTGCTATTTTGTGAAGCCTCATGCCGCTTAAAATATTTTTGCACAATGATCAAAGCCGAATATGCATTGTCATTCGGATTGGAGCTTTGCCTTGCTATAGGTGCTATACATATTGAGGCTTCTGGTGATTTGTTATTAGTAGTGCAACAAATATTCAAGGGTTATCAATGTTATAACGAATCACTTATAGTTTATCTTTTGGTGTGTCTAGATGCAAAATTTACCTTGGTTTGCTTTAAAAGTATTCATGTTTTTAGACATGACAATTCGAAAGAATTGGCACAGCAAACATCCGGCTACTATGTTAATCATGGTGTATTGCATTTCTGTCAATAGCCGATGCTTAGTCTCGTCAACATAGGTAAGGCCGAACCGAAGTCCACAGCTTCGGCCACTAATGAAATTTTTATGTAGGCAAAAGTAAGGATTGGAGAAAGTATTGTTGATTATCTACAAAATCCTAGCAAAAGGGTGAACAATATGGTCCGGAGGATGACCTTGAGATACATATCTATGGTATTTTATCATCGGATTGTTAATGAAGCTGAGAAGGTTTCACCAAAGTTTGCATCAGAAAGTTCACACAAGACATGGTCGATATATACTTATCGTCCTAAGGACATATAAATGGCCGATGGAGTGTTGACATCGTCCTTAGAACAAACTTGGTACAAGTTATTTTTCGGCACGCTAGCTTTGCCGAAAAATAGGGGGGCATGTGTTGACGCTCAAAAGTGGCACGTTTATAAAGAGTGGCTTGAAGCTATGTCAAGCGTAATTCAAACTTACTATTGAAAGTCACTATGAGATGGCTCTCTTCGAGAAGATCAAGATGAATATGAAAATGGTCTAAAATGGGGTTTGGATGCAAAAGTTATGACAACTTCAGAGATGCTCATGTTGACACCAGATTAAAGAATGGCTTGAAACCCAATTAATATGTCCTTATATGGAAAAATGATCAACATGAAAGTTGTGCATCTCGTCGAAACGGTGGATTTTGATATAAAAACCATCTTAATACAAGGTCGTATGCAACGTGTGAAGGCAAAACAAGGTCAGAAATAGAAGCTGCAGAGTCATTTCAGACCAACCGAGTTGATTTGATCGGTGAGACCGAGTTGGTCCAAAAATTTACCAGAGAGTTGGCAATGTTGACTCGGTAGGACCGAAGCAAACTAATCGGTAAGACCGAGATTGATCCGAAAATTACAGAAAGTTACAGAGAGTTGACCATGTTCACTCGGTGGGACCGAAGCAAACCAATCGGTGAGACCGAGATTGATCCGGAAATTACCAAAGATTTGTGTCCGAGTTAGGTTAGGGTTTTTGATGTTTTGGACGGAATTTTTAATACTTTTCTTGTACAAAAAGTCCATCCGCCTCATAAATAGATGAGAGGTGACGGCCGATTGAACAACACACAATCGATCAAATCATCTACCACTTTTTACCCTTTACATTTATCTCTCTCCCTTGTTCTTTCTCTCTCGTTCTTCGTTCGTTCTTCTTGTTGCAGGGCGACAAACCTCGAGGCCCTAGGGGCGATCAGCTCGACCTAGGGCAGCCCATAGCCGCCGCGCGCCCTGACGGGGTCCCTCCCGGGCGTGTGGGGTTTCGGGTCCTCAAAAGCACCCGCCGGATTGCCTGCGTACCGCGCTTCCGGTCGGGTCTCGTTCGACGTGAGCTGCGGTGCATCACCCCCGGCGTCGAGGGTACAAGGTGACGTGTTCGTGTGCGAACAACATCCACTTCTCTTCCATCTCCGACCACCGCCCTCACCTCCTCCGCCAACAACTACAACCACCTCAACCGCCGACAAGGATCATGCCCCAAGTGTCCGACACAATTCGGAAAGGTAAAAATAGCATTTTTATCTTTGTTGATGAATTTTTGAGATACATTGCGATGATGTTCGTGTGATATGTTTGTTCTTGGTGATTTAGTGTAGAAGAATGTGATGTTACAAGTTTCATGTCTTAGTTGGATGAATCGCACATACTCGAACTTGATGACATGTCGATGTCTATGGCTGATGATCCTGAGAGGGAGGAGGATGACCTGAAGTGGAGGAGGTCAATGAGCCTGTGGAGATACAAAGAAGCACATAGAAGACAAGATCAGTGAACTATCGTAGCCAAGAAGACATTGCTTTGTGTTTTTCTTGGATGAATGCATCCTTTGGTGTCTAAGTTGGTACCAATGAAATGAAGGAGAGGTTTTGACAAAGAATTGAAGAGTACTAGTTGAGCAATGTGACGGTTCCTTCCAGCTGTACTCAAGGTTCTATTGCCCACCGGTGGGCTGTGATCCATGATCAATGCAACCAATGGTTTGGTTGTGTTGATCAAGTCAACTTCACTGCCAACTAGGGTGACAATCAATGAATATGGGTCTATCATCCAAGACCTATACAAGCAACACAACAAGAATGGTGGTTGTGAACCATTCGTGTTGCACCATTTGTACAAGGAGCTAGTTGGCCATGGTAAGGATAAATTTCAAAACCAGTTCAAGGAGGGCAACAATCACTAGTAGAAAAAGAGCCATTTGTCCCGTTTCATAAGGCCCATCTGTCCCGGTTGCAGAACCGGGACTAGTGGCCTTTAGTCCCGGTTCTTATACGAACCGGGACAGACGGGCCTCCATGTGGCCACTGTGGCGAGCCCAGGCAAGAGGGCCTTTAGTCCCGGTTGGTGGCACCAACCGGGACCAATAGGCATCCACGCGTCAGTTCAGGGGCTAGGGTTTTTGTTTTTTTCTGAAGGGGGGTGGATTTGGGGTTTTGTATGGTTAATTAAGGTGTTTCATATATTGTGTTAGGTAGCTAATTAATTAATAGAGAGAAGTGTCCTCTCTTATCTCCGTGCTTGGTCGACGCTACGTACTATACGTATAGAGAGGCCCTCGACACGCTAGCTAGTAAGAAAATGAAGGAACCCATTAAGTACAGAAGTTCATCATGCATACCGAGAGAAGTGATCGACCTCTCCTTATCCTAGAGATTGGTCGAACAACAAGTTTTCGTATTATCTATCTGACGCTACTGGCTACATACATATACAATATGTAAGATCTGTTACAATCCCCTAGCATCTGAAATCAAGTTCCACATGGTATTCTCCGGCTTTATTGATGACGTGGTCAAGAAAGAATCCCGCTAATTCCTCTTAAATTGCTTTCATGCGATCTTCTGGTAGGAGTTCATTCCGCATCTCCCACGTCTAATTTGAAGAAGGGGGTTAATACATATATATGAACGAAACTCAACAGAAATGATGGTGTAATAAAATGAAATTGTGAATATTATTGCTTACGCACATCAAATTGTCTTTTAGATATAGCATTACAACATCCAGAATACAATCTAGGTCCGACTACGGAACCAAATAAAGAAAGACAACCCCTAATGCTAGATCCCCGATCGCCCCGACTAGGCTCCACTACTGAACAACTGGAAACAAAACAACACAATGAACACGAACTTCATCAAGCTCCTCCTTGAGCTCGGTTGCGTCACCTGCATGGTATCATCGGCACCTGCAAACTGGTTTTGGAAGTAATCTGTGAGTCATGGGGACTCAGCAATCTCACACCCTCGCGATCAAGACTATTTAAGCTTATGGGTAGGAAAAGGTAGTGAGGTGGAGCTGCAGCAAGCACTAGCATATATGGTGGCTAACTTACACAAAAGAGAGCGAGAAGAGAAGCAAAGCACGGTCGTGAACTAGAAGTGATCAAGAAGTGATCCTAAAACTACTTACGTTCAAGCATAACACAAGAATCGTGTTCACTTCCTGAACTCCGCCGGAAAGAGACCATCACGGCTACACACGCGGTTGATGCATTTTAATTAAGTTTAGTGTCAGGTTTTCTACAACCAGATATTAACAAATTCCCATCTGCCCATAACCGCGGGCACATCTTTCGAAAGTTCAAAACCCTGCAGGGGTGTCCCAACTTAGCCCATCACAAGCTCTCACAGCCAACAAAGGATATTCCTTCTCCCAGGAAGACCCGATCAGACTCGGAATCCCGGTTAAGACATTTCGACAATGGTAAAACAAGACCAGCAAAGCCGCCCGATGTGCCGACATCCTGATAGGAGCTGCACATATCTCGTTCCCAGGGCAACACCGGATGAGCAATTCATACAACTAAAAACTAGCCCTCAAGTTTCTCCGAGGTGGCGCTGCAAGGGGCTCTAGTCCGGACCAACACTTAGACAAGCACTTGCCCGGGGGGTTAAAATAAAGATGACCCTTGAGTCTGCAGAACCCAAGGGAAGGTGATAGGTTGTTAGTGCAAATGTAAAACCAAGGTTGGTCCTTGCTGGAGGAGTTTTATTCAAGGCGAACTTTCAAGGGGTTCCCATTATAACCCAACCGCGTAAGGAACGCAAAATCAAGGAACATAACACCGGTATGACAGAAACTAGGGCGGCAAGAGTGGAACAAAACACCAGGCATAAGGCCAAGCCTTCCACCCTTTACCAAGTATATAGATGCATTAATTAAATAAGAGATATATTGTGATATCCCAAATAATATCCATGTTCCAACAAGGAACAAACTCCATCTTCACCTGCAACTAGTAACGCTATAAGAGGGGCTGAGCAAAGTGGTAACATAGCCAAACAACGGTTTGCTAGGACAAGGTGGGTTAGAGGCTTGACATGGCAATATGGGAGGCATGATATAGCAAGTGGTAGGTATCGCAGCATAGCGAAAGAGTGAGCAACTAGCAAGCAAAGATAGAAGTGATTTCGAGGGTATGGTTATCTTGCCTGCAAAGTTCTCCGAGTTGATGTAAGCTTGATCCTCGTAAGCGTACTCAACGGGTTCCTCGATCACGTACTCATCTCCTGACTCTACCCAAGGCAAGAACACAAGAAAAGGAAACAACAATCAACCACAGTGCAATGCACAAACAACATGATGCAAAACATGGCATGATATGCGGGATGTGATATGCAATGCATATGCGTGCTCCGGAAGGAAAATAATGAACCAGGCCTCAACTTGGCAAACCAAGAGTGCCGCTGGAAAGATGAGTTGATTTCGGTCGAAATCGATATAAAGATCACCGGAATCGGATGCACGGTTTGCAAATGGCAAGCAAAACAAGAATGGCACAATTCTGCGATTAAAAGCACGATGTCATCTAGAATGCAACAAGAAACTAAGCTACTGCACTCCAACATGGCAAAAAAGCACATGGCAGTGATCTACTCAAGATGCTTGACAAAAGATGAACACTGAGCTACGGCTAAATCACACAAGAGCAGGTTCAAACAAGCATGGCAAAAGTGCAAAAGATAACACCATCACAGACTTAGTGAAAATAACAACATCCCAGGAATTAACACTAGGAAGACATGTTTAGAGCAAGATAACAACATGCTATAGGATCAGATCATATCAATACAAGGCATGGAATGAATCTACTCAAAGCATATAACGAAAGTCCCTTAATGACCATAAGCCAAAAAGGATCATAAGATATGATGGCACCCATGTAAGCATAGCAAGTTTCGTTAACAGATTAAGACTTAGCAGAAAACTGGACATGGCATCAACAGAATTATGAAGGCATGTTTGTGAGCTCAATGCTCTCAACACAAGGCATTGCATGACAAACTAAGCATACTACCAGCAAGAAGACATGATCAAGAAGCTATCCAAAGCAAGAGCAAGTTCATAGCATGCATGGATCAACTACAACAACCTTGGCAAAATTGATTAACACATAAACAATCTGCCAGGAACATTTAATAGCAAAAGTAGAGCAAGATTGAGTCATGCTAGGGCACTCCATAATTGCAAACAGGGGCATGGATGGATAGAGCACAACCATATGCCCAAATCATCCTTACTGAGCATACTCAAAAGAAGCATGGATCTCTCTGTAGCAACATGAATACATGGCATAAAAATAACAGCAGGGAAATGACTTAGTGAAATTCTAAGTCTCTGAGATCAGCAATATCACGAGAGCTACTTTGCATGCCTGTGCTAGTCACCACATTGATCACAAAAATACATGGCATACACCCCTGTAAAGATGGCATGGCATAGCCCAAAACACATGTAGGGCTCAAGTTCATATGCAGCACACGATAATCATGGCAAAAATGACAAATGCTCAAGATCTGCTAAGAATCAGCACCTAACATTATGAAGCACTCTTGCAATAGCAATTAGGGCATCAAGATGGACTCAAACAAGCATGGTGCAATGGAACAAAATGAAGAGGGCATCCTGATGAGCATTTTGATATATCATGCGGGCAAAATGGATCTACGGATGAGGAGTTATGGCATGATGAACAGGGCCTGAAAACATTACAGATCTGGGACTTAGTGGATTTTGACCTCGTGAAAATTGGACGAGGAGGTCCCGAGACGGAGAGATCCGGGGACGGGCGCGGCGTTTGGATCGGCGAGGTGGTGGATCTGACCCCGATCTGCGGAGGAGAGGGCCGACTAGGGTTTCGGCGACACATCAACTCCGGCGAGAGCATGAAAGCTGAGGCGGGGCGCTGCTCCGGCAAGGGGAGGTGCGGGGCGGTGGCGCATCGGCGGGAGGACGGCGCCGCGGCGGCGCGCGCGGGAGGCGAGGCGCGGCCGCGGGCGGCTCCGGGAGCCCGTGGCGAGTGGCGGCGATGGCCGGTGGGAAGATGGCGGGCGGCGGTGCATGGAACAGCGGCGGCGCAGGGCGCGGGGAGCCGCGGGCTGAGCGGGCAGCGCACTCGGGCCCGGCGTGGGCCGGCCGTGGGCGCCGCGGGCCCGGCGCGGTGGGGAGGAGGCGGAGCGACAGGTGGCGCGCGGCGGTTTGCGGAGAGCGGCGGCGGGGTGACGTGGCGGCTTGCGATAGGTCGGGGTGAGGTGGCCGGCGGACATGTCTGGCGCGGACGATGTGTCTGGCGGCGCGGGAAGGAAGAGGACTAGGGTTAGACTGTGAAACTTTGGAGGGGATCACATATATATAGGTAGAGGGAGCTAGGAGAGTCCAAATGAGGTGCGATTTTTGGCCACGCGATCGTGATTGAACGGCCGAGAGGATGGAGGGGGTTTGGATGGGTTATTGGGCCACTTTGGAGGGGTGTTGGGCTGCAACACACACGAGGCCTTTACGGTTCCCCGGTTAACCGTTGGAGTATCAAACGAACTCCAAATGGCACGAAACTTGACAAGCGGTCTATCGGTAGTGTACCAAGGCCGCTTGGAAAATCTCGGTCCATTTCGAGAATGTTTAACACCCTCACACGAAAAGAGGCAAAAGCGGTCGCCGGAGGACATAGGAGTGTCGGATTGCAAAACGGACAACGGGGAAAATGCTCGGATGCATGAGACGAACACGTATGCAAATGCGATGCACATGATGACATGATATGAAATGCATGACACGCAAACAAATGACAAGGCAACAACAGCGAATAACTGGAAGACACCTGGCGCAACGGTCTTGGGGCGTCACAATCATACATTTCTGCTTTTCTGCACTCGACGATCTTCAATCTGCATAATATAGTGAGGATAATCATATATACATGCAATGAAAGAGCTGAGCTATATATAGAGACTTAATGACAGAAGTAGTACTTACAGATAGTAGCAAGTGACCGTTAATTTATCGAGGACCTTTTGATTGAACCACTGGAATAACTCCTCAAATGGAACAGGCAACAAATCAATTCCAACGAGGTTGTGCTCCTCTTTAACTCTCAGATACAAAGTACTCGTCCCCCAGACTCTCTACATGTTTCCATGTACCAATCATGGAATCTTCGCATCATCGTTCTTAGAGATTTTTCATTTTTGACAAGAGGCTTCCCGTAATGGTATTGGTGTTCTTCCACCTCCAAGAAATCATAATGTACATCTTCGGGCAGGTAATCTTCAAGATTGCCACAACCGGGCACCATCCTCGGATCATTAGCGACGATATCGCTAGACACCTTGAGCGGGGGGCACGATTGGTCCGCTTGTTCGCCGAGCTAGGCAATTTTTCCCAACTCATCGTTTTGCTAACCTTCGATCACTGATAGTATTTCCCGACCACTACGCTTCGATATATACCTTTGCAGTAATGCGCTCATAGTTGGTTTTTGGCGGAGACTTTGGTGGTTTCCTCAGGGCATCGAGTGTGCTCTTTGCTTTCACCCGGTCTACCTTCTCCTCCGGAGGTGGATGTTTCTTTGCTTTCACCCCTTTAAAGAAGTCATTCACTTCTTTTTCCATGATCTTCGCGTTTTCTTCCACGGTCCTCTCATATGGTAACTTCTCTAGAGGCTTGAGAGGTGGACCGAATTTGTATTGCCTGCCTCTGGCTATACTGCTAGACGCAGACGGAGTGGCTGCGGCTGTCTTCTTTCGTGCTTGCTTACAAGGCGGAGGAGAAGGACTATGACGCGCCGGAGTAGCCAGGGCGGCGGCGGGTATCTTCCGCCCTTGCTGGAGAGGCGCAGAAGGAGGAGGCTGGTGGCTACTCGGGCGCGCCGGCGCAGGCGGAGAAGAAGGCAGAGTGCCGCCACGCGCCAGAGAAAGAGGCTGGTGGCTGCTCGGGCATGCCGGTGCAGGCGGAGAAGGAGGCAGAGTGCCGCCACACGCCGGAGAAGGAGGCTGAGTGCCCTGATCACTCGCCGGAGGGGGAGGCGGTGGAGGAGGCGGAGTGCCCTGACTCGCCGGAGGAGGAGGAGGAGGCGGAGGTGTCCAGTTCGGAAGGTTGATGAGCTCCTTCCGCCATAGGCATGGAGTCTTCAGAGCAGAGCCCAGCCGAGTCTCCCCATCACCCGTAGGGTGGTCAAGCTGGAGGTCCTCAAATCCTTCTGTGATTTCATCGACCATCACCCTAGCATATCCTTCTGGAATCGGCCGGTAGTGAAAAGTTGCGCGAGGTTCAGGACATGCAACAGAGCCAACAGCCGCCTTGACTTTCATATTCATCCATTGCGTCATAAGGTGGCAATTGTGAGACTCCGTGATTAAGTCCACGGGGTAGCTAGCAGGAGCCGTGAAGACAGGCTCCTGAAGCAGCTCCGTGGAAGCCACGCTGCTTCTCCGCTGAGATGGTGGGGTAGCTTCGGGTGTAGCAGCTTCGGCAGGTCGCGCGCTGCGGGCCTTGTCTCGTTCATCTAGCGCTTGTACCCTTGCGTGCAGCGCCTGTAGTTGGGTCAGCTCCTTTTTCTTCTTCCACTCCCAGCGTTTGTAACCGCCTGCGTCAGGAAATCCAGCCTTCCACAAAAGGGATCCTGGCGTACCTCGTGTCCGTCCGGAGTGCTCAGGATTCCCGAGGGCCTCTGTGAGCTCGTCGTTCTCTCTATCCGGAACGAACGTCCCTTGCTGCGCCTTTTCGATATACTCCTGAAGCTTCACGATGGGTGTGTTCAGCTGCATGTTGGTCCAAACGCACTTCCCTGTTACAGGGTCCAATTTTCCCCCAACCCCGAAGAACCAAGTCCTGCAACGGTCTGGCAAGCATCGCGTCTCTGGTTCGATCCCTTTAGCAATGAGGTCATTCTCAGCCTTGTCCCACAACAGTCGGGCTTTCAGGTAGCCACCTGACCCCGTGCGATGGTTATGCTTCTTCTTTGCAGCATTTTTCTTGTTTGTCGCTGACATCTTCGCTGCTCTCTCAAATTTCTTTTTGGTGACAAATGCGGGCCACTGATCTTTGATCTTCTCAAATCGGCCGATGAATTCTAGAGTCTTGTCTTGGTCGACAAACGATGATTTCAGCTCATTCTTCCACCTCCTGAATAGCTCATCCATCTTCTTAAGAGCACAAGCCTTGATCGTTGGCTTTTTAACTGGATTCTCCGGATCCTCCTCTAGCGGGAAGGTGAAATTTTCCTGCAGCGCAGTCCAAAGATCAGCTTTCTGCCTATCGCTAACATAAGACACCTGAGAGTCTTTGTCCTTAGGCTTCAACCATTGCTCGATGCTGATCGGGATCATGTCCCTAACTAGAACCCTGCACCGAGCATTAAATTTTTGCTTGGTCCGGAGGGGTTCAATCGGTTGGCCAGCGCGATCAATTTCGACGATCGTGTACCTTTCATCCGTGTGCAACTTTCTCTTCGGGCCTCGTTTCGTTATCGAAGTGTTGCTCGATCTGGAGGGCTAGAAATGAAGAAAAAGAAGAGAGTTAATATGTGTACATACCAAAAACAATTAATGCATCAATTAGCTATAGTCAGCACGTGCTTAATTTATATATATATATATATATATATATATATATATATATATATATATATATACCTGGCCGGACTCCATTCGGTCACCGGAGTCGTCATCACGGTGTCCTTTCCCCTCCATTCGGTCATCGGAGCCGTCATCACGGTGTCTTTCCCCCTCCATTCGGTCACCGGAGCCGTCATCACGGTGTCCTTCCTCCTCCATTGTTTGATCATCATCATCGTATCCTGCTTCTTCATCCTGTCTTCCTAGACCATCGGTTGAAAGTGCGTTATATCGACTAGAGAGGGGGTGAATAGGCGATTTTTATTAAAGTCTTCAAAACGTGGAAGTTATGAAGACAAATAGCAGAGATAAGTTAGACTACACTAGGCAAGCCATGGTCAAGTATCAACAGAGTGAAAGCACAGTGACAAATAGCTGTAGTGTAATAAGGATCAGGTAGGAAGATATTATGAAGCCAAACAGATCATACACTCACGTTGTGAAGACAAAAGATAGAACAGACATGCAATGACTTCACAATGAGTGATCAGTAAGTAAAAGGAAGTGAAGATGAAACCAGTGACTCGTTGAAGACAATGATGTGTTGGACCAGTTCCAGTTGCTGTGACAACTGTACATCTGGTTGGAGCGGCTAGGTATTTAAACCTTAGGACACACAGTCCCGGACACCCAGTCCTGAACACGCAGCTCAGGACACCAAGTCCTCACCGTACTCTCCTTGAGCTAAGGTCACATAGTCCTCGCCCAATCACTCTGGTAAGACTTCAAGGTAGATTCCCAAACCTTCACAGACTTCGTTCACTGGCAATCCACAACATCTCTTAGATGCTCTGAACGCGACGCCTAACCGTCTGGAGGATGCACAGTCCTCAAGTGTAATAAGTCTTCAGATCACACAGACAAGAAGACTTAAGTGATGCCCAATTCTCTCTGGCTCTGGTGGTTAGGGCTTTATCCTCACAAGGAATTCTCTTTCAAAGGCTTCGAGGTGGGTTGCTCTCAAACGACAAAAGCCGTACTCTCAATCTGAGCAGCCAACCGTTTATGGTTGTAGGGGGTGGGCTATTTATAGCCACTTGGCAGCCCGACCTGATTTGTCCGAAATGACCCTGGGTCACTAAGGAACTGACACGTGTCCCAACGGTCAGATTTCAAACTCACACGGCAACTTTACTTGGGCTACAAGCAAAACTGACTTGTCCGACTCTGGACAAGATTCGCTCTCATTGTCTTCACTCGAAGACATAGGTTTTTGGTTTAGGCATCACTTCAGTCATTCTGACTGGTTCTCCTGGACCCCACTTAACAGTACGGTGGTTCCTATGACTCAACACAAAAGAAAAAGAACTACGAAAGATCTAAGTCTTCGAGCTCCATAGGCTTCATATCGTGTCTTCTCTTGTCATAGTCTTCAATGTGAATATCTTCATATACCACCTTTGACTTCAATGTCTTCATACAATTTTAGGGGTCATCTCTGGTAGTAAAACCGAATCAATGAGGGACTTCTACCTGTGTTATCCTGCAATTCTCACAAACACATTAATCCCTCAACTAGGTTTGTCATCAATACTCCAAAACCAACTAGGGGTGGCACTAGATGCACTTACAATCACCCCCTTTTTGGTGATTGATGACAAACTAGTTGAAGTTTTCAACGGGGAATATAATCTGTGAAATTGTAAAGGATAAGGAATTGTCTTCATAAGTTGCAAGGGCCCCCCCTGAAGATGTGCATATAAGTTAATTTGCTTTTGGAAAGCAAGTGCACATGGTGGAGATCCACTTCAGCTTATGATGACAATCCACTATGCATGTGAAAGTATATGAAGATAATGGCATGCATAATGGAAAATGGACGTCTGCAGAATGAGTTAAGTGCGGAATTTATCGTCGCACATGCGGAATTTATCTTCGCAAAACAAGGTGGCAAATAAGTAGCAGACGACCATCTGGTTTAAGTGTTACAACTCATAAGAACCAAATGTAGCAAAACAAGAGTTGTAAGCACGAAGCAAAATATATGGCACCCGCCCATATGAACCCGCTTGAAGACTATCAATCTCATATGCTTCTCCCCCTTTTGTCAGTAATGACCAAAAAGGTTTGAAGACATAGAGCCTCTACTCGTTTGCATGAGGAGTAGGCGAAGTAGCAGGGTTGTTGGTGTTGTTTGGCGGTGCAGAAGAGCTTGGAGGTGCTGAAGGATATGGCGGTGAAGTAGCATCGTCTTCTTCCTCAATAATTCTGGCAGTGACTGTGGCAGCAGAAGAAGAGAACTCAGAGTCTTCAAGGGATGGGGTTCCCAGTAGCACAACCATTCGAGGGGGTGTGGAGTCGAACTTGAATCTCTCAGTGAAGCCATCCTCTTGAAGATCAGCTTCAGAAAGCATCATCGTTAGCCCTTTCCATGTGCGGCGACAGGTTTCATGGGCAACAAAAGCGTTCTTGGTGGCAAGATTTCGAGTGCGATTAACATCCACCAAGAGGCTTTTCATCTGACGCTTCAGCCAGTCATGATGCCTATCTTGTTTCTGATGTAGGGCCACAAGAAGCTCTCGGTCGTTGAGAACACGAGTGCGCTTCTTGGGTCTTGAAGCAGTGGCACTATCAGTGGCTTCAGTTGAAGCAGGGTGTGGTGCACGTGTAGTGCCAGCCAAAGGATACACCCGAGAAACTGCTTCAACGCCTTCAACATTCTGAGTAAAACTCTGATGTTCTGCATTTTGAAGACTTAGAGGTTGCTTGGCAGGCTCAAAATATATGGCTTCAGTAGACATGTCCACGTCAGGCAAGAAGATCCGATGGTTGCGGGCTGAGGGCTGATACGAGATGGCGGAGTGTAGCTTGATCAGATGCATGACCCAAGGGGCATAGAACTTCAAACCAAACAGATCCATGCCTGAAGCAGCAAGTTGGCGTATGAAGAAGTCCTGTGCATTGAAGCATTTTCCATGAAGTATATAGAAGACCAAAGTCTTCATTGCACCGTGAAGCTTGGCATTTGGAGAGTGCCCTTTGATAGGCCAGAGAGTCCGCCTGATGATGTGATAGATGGTTCTGGGCAGGTACTCAAGGTCTTCAACAAAGAACTCTGTGGGATACGCAGCATCTTGAGGCAATGGCTTCATCATGCTGAGCATTTGGCTCATATTAGGTTCTGGCCGCTGAAAGATGCTCTCAATAGCTTCAGCATGCAATTGACAGCCTTGCTCGAAAAGATCGTCAGGAGTGGGCAAGCCAGTGAGCTCAATGATGTCAAATGCATTGGCTTCATGATAGACGTTGCCAGTCATCCACTCCAGGACCCAAGTCTTTGGATCTCTGCTGTATCCTTTGATGTGAAGGGTGGCATAGAATTGTAGCAGTATCTCTTCATTCCAATGCTCTTCATCAGTAACAAACTGCAGCAGACTCACTTGCTTGAAGCAATCCAGCGCTTCTTCTAGATAGGGCAGACCAGCTATAGCTTCAACGTCAAGGCGCTTGTGTGGGAAGATGCGACCTTGGTTGTAAAGTATGCAAGAGTAATAGCTTCACCGAGGATAGCTCCAGAACCGGTTAGATGATATCCGTTCCCTTGAGTAGGGGTTCCTGGAGCTATCGAAGAACGTGTTGTCTGCCCTGAAGCCATTGATGTTGAAGGAGCCAGGTGCTGATGCAGGACCTGGAAACCTTGGCAGTCTTGGGATTGGCTTCTGGACCTGAGGCCTATGCTCAACATGATAGTTGAATTGGGGACCGGCAGCAGACTCAGGAACAGAAGTGGTGGGTTCAGTGGCTTCGCTGTCATCTGAAGCTTTTGCTGGGGAGGGTTCCACATTAGCTTCGTTGTTGGTTGTGGCAGCCTCAAGTTTTTCATCCTCCACTTGACTAGCTAGAGGGTCGGTCACAGGCACGTTCTCCTGGAGAACTGCTTCTTGATGGAGCAGAGGAGTGGGCTCTTGTGGTACTTCTTCTTCTGCGGCTGATGCAGCTGGGATGTCTTTAGCATAGACTTGAGGCCTTGGACCTTTGCGAAGCCTGCGGAACGCAGACGACGCCTGTGGGGTTGGAGTGGGCTGGGCCTCATAGTCTTCTTCCTCTTGAGGGCGATCTGCCCATGAAGCATCCTGTGCAATTGGCGTCAGTGGATGACCAACGCTGATGAGTTCGCTGTGTTCTAACTAAGGAAGGGCTGCATCATCTTCTACATTGTCACGATGACCAATGTCTTCAGCAGCGATGGGATCAGCTGCTGGAATGTCTTCAGCTTCAGGAGCCTCTGTGGAAGCAGGCTCATGAACCGTCAGTTGACGTTCTGCGTCAGGGTGAACCATCGAAATGGGTTCAACTATCAAGGGCTCTGTGGGAGAAGCCCGAGCTTTCTTGGTCTTTCTCTTTTTCTTGCTGGGGGTAGTAGGAGAGGCTTCAGAGCTTTTCCTCTTCCTGGCTTCAGCCTCAGCAGTTCTTGTCTTCTTGAGCTCTGAAGCTGTTGACCGGCTCTTTGGCATCGAGCCAGTCATTCTTGTTGGGAAGACAATCAGAACTGCTTCTTGCCTTGGTGCATCAGATTCAGCCGTAGTAGGCTTCTTCTTATTCTTTGCGGCCATCCTGGGGTCGATGCCAGGATGCCCAAGTGCCTTGCGCTTCTCAGCCTCATTATAGGCTTGCACACATCTGTCAGCCAGAGTCTTCATGCGCTCACGCGAGCCCTGAGCTTCTGCACGCTTCTTCACAAAGGCTTCCTTGAGCTCGTGCATCATTGTCTTGAAGTTCTTCACTTCTTGCACGCTGAGCTTGGCCATATGCTTCTTGAACTGAGCCTTTTCATTGTCAATTTTCTGCTTCAGTTCAACTATGCGCTGGGCAATAGCAATTTCTGAAGTAATGGCGCCTTGGAAGGCGACACTGAGGCCAATAGGTAGCTGCAGATCTTCAAAGTTGATGTTTGGCGTGTCAAACCACTCGTCAATGAAGTTGTGGATGATGGTGACATCAAAGAGAGGCAGATTATTGAAGATTTCTGCTTCTTCTTTGCTCTTGATGAGCTGCTCAAGAGCGTCATCTGCAAGATCTTCATCACTTGACAGATCAATGGCTTCATTGCGCAGGATGGCAGCAGCTGTGAGCTCTTGGCCAGTGTGAGACAGAGGCATCTTGGCCTTCTGGTGCCTTGAGACGCGTGATAAGTCTTCAGACTGCACACTGTCTTCAGGAGGTGCAGTCGGCAATGGCTTCGCCTTTGAGATTTTTGGTGAAGGGGCTGGTTTTGAAGCTTTTGGCTTCTTCAACTGCTTTGGCTTTGGCACTGCAGGCGCGTCATCAGACTCAGTGTCAGCCGCAGGCTCATTCACTGCAGTCCCTTGAACCAAGATGTAGGTGATGAGGCCTTCAAGGTTGACATACGGACCGATGACATTGGGTTCTGCTTCTCGTGTGCCATCTGCCCTTGGTGCTGAGGGACCAGGGTTGAAGTCTAACCCAAATTTCTTTTTGTTCTGCTTTGTTGAGTTTTGGGCAAACTAGAAGTTGCGCTTGAACAGATTGTTGTCACGACACCAGAGTAGTGACGACGGATGTGCATCATCAGTCTGTGGCCCACGGACCATGCATGGATAGAAGCTTTGGGTAATAGCTTCGTCTCTGGACCTGGGTACAAGATTCTTGTATAAGATGTCTCCCCACAGTATTTTGATGGCACTTTTCTCAGCATACTCTTGGGTTGTGAAGCGGTATTTGAACCATTGTTCTGCCCAATAGCGTCGAATCCATTGGATTCGGGTCTTGCGCTGACCATAATCCTCTTCAGGATCTGTCTTATACATTACTGTGAGTTCATCAGGCAGATCTTTGGATGTTCCACCACGACGTTGTCTGCCCCCCTTCCTTGCTGCTTTCTCTGAAGCCATAAAATTTAACTTGAAAGGCTTCAAGACGTTCAAAGGCTTCAAAGGCTTTCTCTTGCTGGACCAACAGGAACTGGCTTCAGGAGAATTTATGTGATGCTGTAAGAATTCTGCAAATGAATGCAGACTATGAGAACCAAAGGATTCTCCCACGGACATGTACCTGTGACAGCATTAAGGTGCGAGGGAAGGGGAAGAGGTCATATGCATTCTTAGAAGATTTTGAAGATAAATCAGTTTAGAAGACATTGACCTCATCGTGCGAAGACATTCACTCATAGATAAGAAGTTGGTTCTAGATTTGTACGAATCCACAGATCAGTACAAGTGAGGAATCTAACTACTTTGTGAAGCACAAGTGAATATACTAGGCATGTTATGAGATGCAGTTTGAGAGAGATCTAGCTTGTGTGAACGGAAACTGCTTGTGGTAGAAAGTGACAGATCAATAGGATCAACGGTGCTGTAAAAAAGGGAGTTTTATTTACCACACTGAGAACTGCTAGACGGAGTGGGAGATGAGGCCGAGCAGTTCACTTTTTCGTGCCCTAACTTGGCGACGGAGGAGACCTACAGTGACGGCGGAGAGGACGATGTCCGCGGTCGGTGTGAAGACGGCGTCGGAGAGGTTGCGGCAGCGAAGCGCTTCGTCGCCGGCGTCGTCGAAAGCTAGCAGTGGCGCTAGGGTTCGTGCGAGGGTGGAAGAAGAGATAATTACCGCTATGAGTGTGTATTTATAGGCACAGGGTCGGCACTGTGCTATTACACAGGTGCCCCTGGCGATTCGCATCTGAGGAACACATGGCTAGTATGCGGAAGTTTGGGGTTTGTTCCACGTCCCACGCACGCCTGGATTGTCGGGTGGTCGTACCTACTTCTCCGGATTTCGTGTGGAGGAATGAGCATTGAAAACGGACTTAATGGTTGTCTCTGTATCTTCTGCTGACAAGGATGCAGTGAAGACATTCGACAGTTTCAATAGAATGCATATGACTTGGAGAGATAGAGTTTGAGATAGAAAGCATAGAGAAGTTGGGGTCCGATCACATTCACTTAGTTCAAAAGATTCAACACGAAGACATAGCTATAAGTGAATGCTGTAGAGGATAGAACAATAGCATATATATATATATATGTATATATCTATAATCAACATAGTGAAGATAATCATGAAAATATGTTGAGTTCAAAGCCAAACCAAATGTGAAGACATTGCAAGGTAACGCCATGAGTGAAACACTTCAAAACAGAACGTTTGGTGGTGGCGTTACCCACCGTATAGGAAGTATTAGACCCAGACACGGCGCACAATTATCGTGGCGCTCCGAAGTCAAATTCCACATTAATGTATTCACACTTAGAATGTATGTCTTCATTGATTGAAGATATACTTCACTTTGTGTGTTGCACATCTAAGTCATCAATATGCATAAGGGTTAGGATGTGTGCCTGATCATAGGACATTTGAGGATTCCAGGATATTTAGCTCACACCGTAACTTGCAAAACCTCTTCTCATCCAAGGGTTTGGTGAAGATATCTGCCAATTGCTCTTCAGTGTTGACGTGTATGATATCAATGTCTTCCTTCACAACATGATCTCTGAGAAAGTGATGACGAATTTCAATGTGCTTTGTCTTCGAGTGCTGAACTGGGTTGTTAGCAATCTTGATGGCGCTTTCGTTGTCGCAGTAGAGTGGAACTTGCTTCAGATGGATGCCATAATCCTTGAGTGTTTGCTTCATCCATAGAAGCTGAGCGCGGCAAGATCCAGCAGCAATGTATTCAGATTCAGCAGTGGAGAGAGATACACAGTTCTGCTTCTTTGAAGACCAACATACAAGTGATCGTCCCAGAAAGTGACAAGTGCCTGATGTAGACTTGCGATCAACTTTGTCACCAGCATAATCAGCATCCGAGAATCCAACCAAATCAAACTCTGTGCCCTTTGGATACCATAATCCTAGAGTTGGGGTGTGAGCCAAATATCGAAGAATTCGCTTCACAGCTAAGTGATGCGACTCCTTTGGTGCCGCTTGAAATCGAGCACACATGCAAACACTAAGCATAATATCTGGCCTAGATACACATAGATAAAGTAAAGAACCAATCATGGAGAGGTATACCTTTTGATCGAACTCTTTACCATTGTCGTCAGGACCCAGATGATGTTTGGCTGGCATTGGTGTTGTGAAGCCTTTGCAGTCTTGCATACCAAACTTCTTCAGGCAATCTTTGAGATACTTCTCTTGAGATATGAAGATGCCATTGCGTTGTTGTCGTATTTGAAGACCAAGGAAGAACTTCAGCTCCCCCATCATGGACATCTGATATTGCTCTTGCATCATGTATCCAAACTCTTCACTGTACTTCTGATTGGTGCAGCCGAAGATAATGTCATCCACATATATTTGGCACACAAACAGTTCACCATCATATGTCTTCGTGAAAAGAGTGGGATCTAGGGAACCAGGTATGAAGCCTTTGCTCTTCAGGAAGTATTTGAGTGTGTCATACCAGGCCCTAGGGGCTTGTTTGAGGCCATACAGTGCCTTGTTGAGCTTGTATACCATGTCAGGATGTTTTGGATTTTCAAAGCCAGGCGGTTGTGCAACATACACTTCTTCTTCAATCTTGCCATTGAGAAAGGCACTCTTCACATCCATTTGATATAGAAGTATGTTATGATGATTTGCATAGGCCAGCAGTATGCGTATGGCTTCAAGCCTAGCCACATGAGCAAATGTTTCATCGAAGTCAATGCCTTCCACTTGAGTATATCCTTGAGCAACGAGACGAGCTTTGTTTCTGACAACTTGACCATGCTCATCTTGCTTGTTGCGATATATCCATTTGGTGCCTATTATGTTGTGCTTCTGTGGATCAGGATGCTTAACTAGTTCCCATACATTATTCAGCTCAAACTATTGAAGCTCTTCTTGCATAGCTTGAATCCATTCAGGTTCCATGAAGGCTTCTTCAACTTTCTTGGGTTCTGATATTGAGACGAATGCGAAGTGCCCACAGAAATTTGCTAGCTGAGTTGCCCTTGAATGAGTGAGTGGACCAGGTGCATTGATGCTATCAATTATTCTTTCAATCTGCACTTCATTGGCAACGCGAGGATGTACAGGGCGAAGACTTTGCTCTTGCTGTTCATTGTCGTTGTTGGAAGGAATGTCTCCAGGCTGAGCATTGTCTTCATGTTGATCAGGTGCTGAAATGATAAGTTCTTCTTCAGGATGAGCTTCAGAAGGTATAATATCTCCAGTTCCCATTAGCTTGATTGATTCACTGGATGGAACTTCATCTAGCACACTTGGCAGCTGCTCTCTTTGTGAGCCGTTGGTCTCATCGAACCGCACATCCACTGTTTCAACCACTTTGTAATGAAAGAGATTGAAGACTCTATAGGAGTGCGAATCCTTTCCATATCCAAGCATAAAACCCTCATGTGCTTTTGGTGCAAATTTTGAGGTGTGTTGTGGGTCCTTGATCCAGCACCTTGCGCCAAATACTCTGAAGTAACTGACATTTGGATTTTTTCCAGTAAGGAGCTCATAAGATGTCTTGTTCAGTAGCTTGTGAAGATAAACACGATTGATTGTATGGCATGCAGTATCAATGGCTTCGGGCCAGAATTTTCTTGGGGTCTTGTATTCATCTAGCATCGTTCTGGCCATCTCAATTAGTGTTCTGTTCTTGCGTTCGACGACGCCATTCTGCTGTGGCGTGTACGGGGCTGAGAATTCATGTGTGATGCCCAAAGTATCAAGATATGTATCAAGGCCAGTGTTCTTGAATTCAGTGCCATTGTCACTTCTGATGTGCTTTATCTTGGCGCCAAAATTGTTCATAGCACGATTGGCGAAGCGTCTGAAGACATCCTGCACTTTAGTCTTGTAAAGGATTATGTGCACCCAAGTATATCTAGAATAATCATCAACAATAACGAAGCCATAGAGGCAAGCAGTAGTAGTTAGAGTTGAGTAATGAGTGGGACCGAAAAGATCCATGTGAAGCAGTTCGAAGGGTTGAGTAGTAGTCATGATTGTCTTCGAGGGATGTTTGGCCCTCGTCATTTTCCCTACTTCACAGGCACCGCATAAGTGGTATTTCTTGAACTTGACGCCCTCGATGCCTATGACATGCTTCTTCTTCGCAAGGGTGTGGAGGTTCCTCATGCCAGCATGTCCAAGCCTCCGATGCCATAGCCAGCATTCTGAAGCCTTTGCTAGAAGACATACTGCAAGCTGTGGCCCTGCTGAGAAATCTAGCACGTACAAATCATCTTTTCGATACCCTTCAAACACTAGAGACTTGTCAGATTCCATTAGTACAAGGCAACGATATTTTCCAAACATTACAATCATGTTCAAATCGCAAAACATTGAGACAGACATTAAGTTGAAGCCAAGGGATTCAACAAGCATGACTTTATCCATGTGTTGATCCCTTGAGATTGCAACTCTACCTAGACCCAATACCTTACTTTTACCAGTGTCAGCAAATGTGATGTGGCTCTTGTCGGATGGACGTAAGGTTGAGTCCATAAGAAGACTTCTTTTGCCAGTCATGTGATTTGTACACCCACTGTCAATAATCCATTCTGAAGACGCTGGTGTCGTACCCTACAGTGCAGTTAGGGGGATAGGCTTCACCAAGAGCATTGTGAAGCAAAAACATTTGACGAACCAGTGGGTTATGAAAGCTTAGATCCAAGTTAGGACTAATAGGGGGAGTAGCAAGCGATTCAGGTACGGAGTACATAGTAAGACCATTTGGGCATTTGATCTTGCGCCCTACAAGATGTTTAAGGTCCCCAGCAATAGCATCAGACGATTTTGGTTTTCTGCTGGAGACCTTTCCCTGCAAAAGAGAGTTAAGCCTTCTTAACCACCCACATCTTCAAGGGTGGCTTAGAAGCAATAAGTCTAAGTGCAGGATCTGAGAATTTTGGCTTTGAAGCCTTAGCAAACAGTCTTGCATGTGGACAATAGTACTCATAAGAATAAGCAAAATAGTTTTTGGTCTTATGAACATGGAGGTTTGATGAACCGCTCTCATATTCATATGCCTGAGTATGGTTTCCCTGCAAAACATTTGCGTTAGTGCGACTCAGGTGAGTCCTCTGTATGTATGAAGCCTTTGGACCGTATGAAGCCTTTGGTCTGAGGTTTGTCTTCTTCAAGTGAGGTGTCATGAAGACATTCATAGGAAGATTTTCCAGACACCTTTTCGGAACCCAGATCTTCTTCATAGGCGGTCCATTCCTGCAGTTAGTACCAATGTACCTGGCAAACACTTCACCATTCTGATTCTTAAACAGTATATAGTTTGCATCAAAGGATTCATCAATGATAATGGGGTTAGCACAAGTGAAGCCAGTTAGATTGGATGGATTTGCTGAAGGTTCCTTTGCAGCAACCCACATGGTTTTGGGGTACTGCTCAGGTTTCTAGTAAGAGCCATCTGCATTCATTTTCCTTACGAACCCTACACCCTCTTTCCTAGGGTTTCGGTTCAGAATCTGCTTTTTCAGGACATCACATAGCGTCTGATGCCCTTTAAGGCTTTTGTACATCCCTGTTTCAAGCAATGTCTTCAACCTAGCATTCTCATCAGCAATAGCGGTGGTATCCTCAGCTGAGGGGTTAGTTACCGCATCAACAGTTGAAGATATTGTAACAGCAGTAGCAGTAGAACATTCAGCAACAGAAGTAGCATTATCACGCTCAATGCATTTAAGACATGGTGGTTCAAATCCTTCCTGAGCGGGACTGATCTATTTGGCGCGAAGTGACTCGTTTTCCGTTTGAAGATCTTCATGAACCGCTCTCAATTTCTCAAGATCTTGCTTCCTTTGAAGATAATCATAGGAAAGCTTTTCATGAGTTGTTGAGAGAGTTTCATGACGATTTTCAAGTTCCTGATACTTAACGTGAAGATTTTTTATGTCTTCAATTAAGGATTCAGATCGAGTCATTTCAGCACCCAACAGATCATCGCTTCTGTCTAACAGTTTTTGAATATGTTCCATAGCTTTCTGTTGTTCAGTTGCAATTTTAGCAAGTGTTTTGTAGCTAGGTTTTGAAACATAATCAGAGTCATCGTCACTAGATGTTTGATAATGAGTAGTGCGTGTGTTTACCTTGGCACCGCATGCCATGAAGCAGTAGGTAGAAGCGGAGTAGTCCTTGTCATTTGCATCGGTGTCGGTGATGAAGTCATTGTCTTCAGTGTTGAAGATGTACTTGGCAACATATGCTGTAGCCAGACTTGCGACGCCTAAGTCGGATTCCTCTTCAGACTCCACATCCGCCTCCTCAGAAGCAGACTCCTCCTCTGAATCCATTTCCTTGCCAACAAACGCACGTGCCTTGCCAGATGAGCTCTTCTTGTGTGATGAAGACTTTGAGGAAGACTTGGAAGAAGACTTTGAGTATTTCTTCTTCTTCTTCTTGTCGTCAGAGTCATATTCCTTGCTCTTCTTCTTCTTTTTGTTCTCATTGTCCCACTATGGACACTGAGAGATGAAGTGGCCAAGTTTCTTGCACTTGTGACATGTTTTCTTCTTGTAGTCATGAGCAGGAGCTTCATCATTCCTTGAACTTGATCGGGAAGACTTTCTGAAACCTTTCTTCTTCGTGAATTTTTGGAACTTCTTGACAAGCATAGCAAGTTCCCTTCCAATGTCTTCAGGATCATCAGAACTGCTATCAGATTCTTCTTCAGATGAGGAGACAGCTTTTGCCTTCAAGGCACGAGTTCGCCCATAGTTTGGACCGTAGATATCTCTTTTCTCCGAAAGCTGAAACTCATGTGTGTTGAGCCTCTCAAGTATGTCAGACGGATCGAGTGTCTTGAAATCAGGACGTTCTTGGATCATCAGGGCCAGGATGTCAAACGAACTATCAAGTGATCTCAGCAGCGTCTTGACGACTTCGTGTTTGGTAATCTCAGTGGCGCCGAGGGCTTGAAGCTCATTTGTGATGTCAGTGAGTCGGTCAAATGTGTGCTGGACATTCTCATTGTCATTTCGCTTGAAGCGGTTGAAGAGGTTGCGAAGGACACTGATTCTTTGATCTCTCTGGGTTGAGATGCCTTCATTGACCTTGGAGAGCCAGTCCCAGACCAGCTTGGATGTCTTCAAAGCACTCACACGGCCATACTGTCCTTTGGTCAGATGATCACAGATGATGTTCTTGGTAGTAGAGTCCAGTTGAACGAATTTCTTGACATCAGTAGCAGTGACACCTTCTCCAGCCTTGGGAACGCCGTTCTCGACGACATACCATAGGTCGACGTCAATGGCTTCAAGATGCATACGCATCTTATTCTTCCAGTAGGGATATTCAGTTCCATCGAAGACGGGGCACGCAGCGGAGACTTTAATTATCCCTGCAGTCAACATAGCTAAAACTCCAGGTGGTTAAACCGAATCACACAGAACAAGGGAGCACCTTGCTCTGATACCAATTGAAAGTGCGTTATATCGACTAGAGGGGGGGTAAATAGGCGATTTTTATGAAAGTCTTCAAAACGTGGAAGTTATGAAGACAAACAGCAGAGATATGCCTATTACTATGCAGCGGAAGTTAGACTATACTAGGCAAGCCATGGTTAAGTATCAACAGAGTGAAAGCACAGTGACAAATAGCTGTAGTGTAATAAGGATCAGGTAGGAAGATATTATGAAGCCAAACAGATCATACACTCACGTTGTGAAGACAAAAGATAGAACAGACATGCAATGACTTCACAATGAGTGATCAGTAAGTAAAAGGAAGTGAAGATGAAACCAGTGACTCGTTGAAGACAATGATGTGTTGGACCAGTTCCAGTTGCTGTGACAACTGTACGTCAGGTTGGAGCGGCTAGGTATTTAAACCTTGGGACACACAGTCCCGGACACCGAGTCCTGAACACGCAGCTCAGGACACCAAGTCCTCACCGTATTCTCCTTGAGCTAAGGTCACATAGTCCTCGCCCAATCACTCTGGTAAGTCTTCAAGGTAGACTCCCAAACCTTCACAGACTTCGTTCACTGGCAATCCACAATGTCTCTTGGATGCTCTGAACGCGACGCCTAACCGTCTGGAGGATGCACAGTCCTCAATTGTAATAAGTCTTCAGACCACACAGATAAGAAGACTTAAGTGATGCCCAATTCCCTTTGGCTCTGGTGGTTAGGGCTTTATCCTTGCAAGGAATTCTCTCTCAAAGGCTTCGAGGTGGGTTGCTCTCAAACGACAAAAGCCGTACTCTCAATCTGAGCAGCCAACCGTTTATGGTTGTAGGGGGTGGGCTATTTATAGCCACTTGGCAGCCCGGCCTAATTTGTCCGAAATGACCCTGGGTCACTAAGGAACTGACACGTGTCCCAACGGTCATATTTCAAACTCACATGGCAACTTTACTTGGGCTACAAGCAAAGCTGACTTGTCCGACTCTGGACAAGATTCGCTCTCATTGTCTTCACTCGAAGACATAGGTTTTTGGTTTAGGCATCACTTCAGTCATTCTGACTGGTTCTCCTGGACCCCACTTAACAGTACGGTGGTTCCTATGACTCAACACAAAAGAAAAAGAACTACGAAAGATCTAAGTCTTCGAGCTCCATAGGCTTCATATCGTGTCTTCTCTTGTCATAGTCTTCAATGTGAATATCTTCATATACCACCTTT
This sequence comes from Triticum dicoccoides, assembly GCF_002162155.2. Classification (NCBI taxonomy): domain Eukaryota; kingdom Viridiplantae; phylum Streptophyta; class Magnoliopsida; order Poales; family Poaceae; genus Triticum; species Triticum dicoccoides. The sequence continues at coordinate 604,930,932 of NC_041390.1, read as the reverse complement.
GACTTCAATGTCTTCATACAATTTTAGGGGTCATCTCTGGTAGTAAAACCGAATCAATGAGGGACTTCTACCTGTGTTATCCTGCAATTCTCACAAACACATTAGTCCCTCAACTAGGTTTGTCGTCAATACTCCAAAACCAACTAGGGGTGGCACTAGATGCACTTACATCGGTGCATGTGACGTTGACAAACGACAAGACGACATCACTTCTGTGTGCGATTATCTCCCCCAACACCGCTTCTTGTGCTTCGTCTCGAGGGTGCGGATCCATAGTTTCTTCAAATATTTACAACATGGCAATTATTATTCAAACATGACTGATGGATATATTAGTGGCAAACGTTGAACTAGCTAGCTAAGCACAATAAGGAATCATATTAGTGGCCTGGCATCGACGCTTCTCTAGGGTTTGGGGTGGCCTCGATGACAATGCTCTTTTAACTTGGTAAATTTGGGTGGCCTCAAGAGAGATTGTCGATCGGGTAGGGGCGCGGCGAGAGGGGGTAGGAGACCGACATCTTTTTTCTCTAGGGTTTGGGTGTCCTCGAGAGTTTTTGTCGAGCGAGAGGGCCGGGGGGTGCTCCCGTGGTATAAGTTATCACGGTCGAGAGGGGGTATATCGACAACGACAACATATGACGACCCCTCGACCCTCGAACCCTCGGTGACCCTTGACCCCTTGGTGACCCTCGACCCTCTACCCTAGCTAGTTCCCGCCCCTCGCCCCTCAAACCCTCGGCGACCCCTCCCCCCTCCCCCCCCCCTCATGTCAAAGTTATCAGGGACGGGGTATATCAACAACGACATACCTGATAAAAAATAAGAAGACGAAGAAGAAATAAAAAGAGGAGAAGAAGAAAGGAATAAAGGAGAAGATCGAAGAAAAAAAAAGAAGAAAAAAGAGGAGAAGAAGAAAGGAATAGAGGAGAAGAAGAGAAAATAGAAAAATATTTCTATTTTCTCTTCTTCTCCTCTATTCCTTTCTTCTTCTCCTCTTTTTTTCTTCGTTGTCGATATACCCCGTCCCGATAACTTCGTTTAGTATTAAGATTATTTCATTTTATGTTTAGTTTAGGAAGAAGGAAAAGAAAAAGGAGAAGTAGAGGAGAGGAAGAAGAGCAGAAATAAATAAGAAGAGGAAAAGTATTAGGATTATTTCTTTTTTTCTTCTTCTCCTCTTTCCCCCCTTTTTTTTCCTCTTCTTATTTATTTTCTATTTTCTCTTCTTCTTCTCTATTCCTTTCTTCTTCTCCTCTTCTTTTTCTTCCTTTTTCCTCTTCTTATTTATTTCTCCTCTTCTTCCTCTCCTCTTCTTCTCCTTTTTTCCTCTTCTTATGTATGAAATTGTTCTTCCTCTCATTCTTTTTCTTCTTTTTTCCTTTCGTAGCTAGATATATAAAACTTTTCTAAAAATGTAACTTTTGCATATATAAAACTTTTCACTCTACATTTTCATACATATGAAAAAATAAAGTTTCTATACAAAAGTGCA
>NC_041390.1:604923050-604928900 GCF_002162155.2 Triticum dicoccoides | reverse complement strand
GCGACGGCGTCGGGGCCGGCAGGGGCGCGAGGGTCGAGGGCGCGTCGGGGCAGAGGGCATCAGCGGCGGCGGCGACGACGTTGAGCAGCCTGACGACGTCGGTGGCGGCGGCGATGGCGACGTTGAGCAGCCTGACAGCGTCGGTGGCGGCGGCAACGGTGACGTTGAGCAGCCTGACAGCGTCGGTGGCGGCGGCGACGACAAGGTGGAGCAGGGGCGTCGGGTGGCGACGGCGACGACGAAGAGCAAGGGCATCAGGGGAGAAGAAGTGATGGATTTCATCAAAACTGCTAAGTGTTTTCTTATATACCCATGGCATTGGTACCGGTTCGTGGCACAAACCAGTACCAATGCCTCCTTTAGTCCCGGTTGGTGCCACCAACCGGGACCAAAGGTCTCTTTTCAGCAGCCCAAAGGGCGGGAAGCGGAGGCCTTTGGTCCCGGTAGGTGGCACCAACCGCTACCAAAGGAGGGCATTCGTATCGGTTGGTGGCACAAACCGGTACGAATGCCCCCCTTTGGTACAAACCGATACGAACGCCCTCCTTTAGTACCGGTTGGTGCCACCAATCGGGACCAAAGGCCTCGTGCTCCCTGTGGCCAAAACTTTAGTCCCACCTCGCTAGTTGAGAGGGGCGCGGAGTGGTTTATAAGCCCCACTGCCGCACCCCTCTCGAGCTCCTCTCGATTGCAGGCTTACAAGCCTAATTGTCACTGCTATGCCTGATGGGCCTACTGGGCCTTCTGCGGGCCTGAATCATGGCCCATGTTAGGGTCTCTAGTCATATTCAGGCCGTGGTGGCCCAGTAGTTGGAACTTTTTTTTGTTGCTTTATTTATTTTATTTTATTTCTACTTACAACAAAAAACCTTACTGTTGCTATTTTTATTTATTTTATTAAATTTTATTTATTTTATTAAAGTTTATTTATTTTACTTTTATAAAGTTTATTTTGTTTATACTTTTTTATTTTATAAAAGTTTATTTTATTTTATTTTGTTTCTACTTATTTATTGTATTAAATTTTAATTTGTTTTATTTTGTTTCTACTTATTTATTTTATTAAAGTTTATTTTATTTTATTTTGTTTCTACTTATTTATTTTATTAAATTTTAATTTATTTAATTTTGTTTCTACTTTTTATTAAAGTTTATTTTGTTTCTTTCTGCTTTTCATGTTTTGAACAGTAAATAGTTTGATAATGTTAGTGGCATGAATTTTATATAATTTTAGTTTAGAAAATACTAGAGGTTTATAAAAGCCTTTTAGTTCATTCCTTTTGATATTAGAGTTTTATAAAAGTTTTTTAGTTAATTTTCTTTTTGCATGGTATCATCATTTCATCCACATAGCATGTGCAAGAAATTAGAGAGGATTACGGCAAAAACTGGATGCACTTCGTGTACAAAACGGATAATCTCTTTCGAAGTATGAAGGTTTCATACGGAAACTCGTCTGTTACAAAGGGATTTCATTTTTTTGAACTTATTTGAACTCCAGAGTTTTTATGTGTTTAAAATGCACCATTCAAAGCCACGTCATCAATTTTCAACTCTTTCCGACTTCATTTGTTATTTTTCATGCATTTACTGATTATTTTGAGCTATAAGACCTTGAAATTGAAAAGCATTTCAAATGAACTCTGAAAAGGTTGAAAATTGGCATCGTATCATCATTTTATCCACATAGCATGTGCAAGAAAGTAGAGAGGGTTACGGTAAAAACTGGATGCACTTCGTGTACAAAACAGACAATCTCTTTCGAAGTACGAGAGTTCTTATTTGAACTCCATACTTTTTCTGTGTTCAAAATGCACCATTCAAAGCCACATCATCAATTTTCAACCCTTTCTGACTTCATTTGTTATTTTTCATCCATTTACTGATTATTTTGAGCTATAAGACTCTGAAACTGAAAAGCACTACAAATGAACTCTGAAAAGGTTGAAAGTTGGCATGGTATCATCATTTCACCCACATAGCATGTGCAAGAAAGTAGAGAGGCTTACGGCAAAAACTTTATGCACTTTGGGTACAAAATGCACAATCTCTTTCGAAGTATCAGAGTTTTATACGGAAACTCGTCTGTTAAAAAGGGATTTTATTTTTTTGAACTTATTTGAACTCCATACTTTTTCTGTGTTCAAAATGCACCATTCAAAGCCACATCATCAATTTTCAACCCTTTCTGACTTCATTTGTTATTTTTCATGCATTTACTGATTATTTTGAGCTATAAGACCGTGAAATTGGAAAGCACTACAAATGAACTCTGAAAAGGTTGAAAGTTGGCATGGTATCATCATTTCACCCACATAGCATGTGCAAGAAAGTAGAGAGGCTTACGGCAAAAACTGGATGCACTTCATGTACAAAATGCACAATCTCTTTCGAGGTATCAAGGTTTTATACAGAAACTCGTCTGTTACAAAGGGATTTTATTTTTTTGAACTTATTTGAACTCCATACTTTTTCTGTGTTCAAAATGCACCATTCAAAGCCAATTTTCAACCCTTTCTAACTTCATTTGGTATTTTTCATGCATTTACTAATTATTTTGAGCTATAAGACCCTGAAATTGAAAAGCACTACAAATGAACTCTGAAAAGGTTGAAAGTTGGCATGGTATCATCATTTCACCCACATAGCATGTGTAAGAAAGTAGATAGGCTTACGGTAAAAACTGGATGCACTTCGTGTACAAAACGGACAATCTCTTTCGAAGTATCAGGGTTTCATACGGAAACTCGTCTGTTACAAAGGGATTTTATTTTTTTGAACTTATTTGAACTCCAGAGTTTTCCTGTGTTCAAAATGCACCATTCAAAGTCACATCATCAATTTTCAACCCTTTCTGACTTTAATTTTTATTTTTCATGCATTTACTGATTAGTTTGAGCTATAAGACCCTAAAATTGAAAAGCACTACAAATGAACTCTGAAAAGGTTGAAAGTTGGCATGGTATCATCATTTCACCCACATAGCATGTGCAAGAAAGTAGAGAGGCTTACGGCAAAAACTGGATGCACTTCGTGTACAAAATGCACAATCTCTTTCGAAGTATCAGGGTTTCATACGGAAACTCGTCTGTTACAAAGGGATTTCATTTTTTGAACTTATTTCAACTCCATACTTTTTCTGTGTTCAAAATGCACCATTCAAAGCCACATCATCAATTTTCAACCATTTCTGACTTCATTTGTTATTTTTCATGCATTTACTGATTATTTTGAGCTATAAGACCCCAAATTGAAAAGCACTACAAATGAACTATGAAAAGGTTTGAAGTTGACATGGTATCATCATTTCACCCACATAGCATGTGCAAGAAAGTAGAGAGGCTTACGGCAAAAATTGGATGCACTTCGTGTATAAAATGCACCATTCAAAGCTACATTATTAATTTAATACATATAGCACTCATGGATAGATAAGTGACCAAATTAATAGATGTTCATCATCACATTAAAAACAAAGTACATACATAGTTCTCATTGAACAACATATAGCTCTCCAGAGCATCTAGTTAAACCATACATTGAAACTATGTGAAACCATTCAATGCAACAATAAATGCGATCATAATCACAACCAAGGTAAAAATTGATCGAATGGCATAATGATACCAAGCCTCGGTATGAATGACACATTTTCTAATCTTTCTCATCTTCAACCGCATTGCATCCATCTTGATCTTGTGATCATCGACGACATCCGCAACATGCAACTCCAATATCATCTTCTCCTCCTCAAATTTTTTATTTTTTCGTTCAAGTAATTGTTTTCTTCTTCAACTAAATTTAACCTCTCGACAATAGGGTCGGTTGGAATTTCCGGTTCAACTACCTCCTACATAAATAAAATCTATGTCAACTTGATGGGCATAATTGTCATAAACAATAAATGAACCAAATAGTTATAAAAGATAATATATACCACATCTGAATCATAGCCAGGACGAGGGCCGACGGGAGCGGATACCAAAATCATCGCACTATATAAGCACAAGCAATAATAAAAGTAAGAAAATTAGACAAGTATCTATCTAAAGTAAGAATTTTTTTCTTTCAGAAGAAGATAAGAGGCTCACCACAGTGGTGCAGGCGACGAGATCGGCGCGGGCGATCGACGGCGGTGAAGACGGGGACGGGACGTGACGGGCCGCTAAACCTAGACAAATCTCGGGGAAAATGGAGCTTGGAGGTCGAGCTTCGAGAGGAGAAACCTTAACTAGCGTGGCTTGGGCATTTCATCGAACACCTCGTGTGCATAGGAGGTGAGCTAGAGCACCCAAATGCCTCTCCTCGCCGGCCAGAAAAAACAGAGCACTGTGGACTGCTCTGCTGCAGCGACGGAGTATATATAGGCAACTCATTTGTCCCGGTTCATGGCTGGAACCGGGACTAAAGCCTAGCCTTCTGTCCCGGTTCGAGCCAAGAACCGAGACCAATGTTTGTGGGCCAGGAGCGAGGCCCATTGGTCTCGGTTCATGCCTGGAACCGGGACAAATGGGTCCATACGAACCAGGACCAATGCCCACGAGGCCCCGGCCGGCCCCCTGGGCTCACGAACCGGGACGAATGCATCCATTGGTCCCGGTTCGTGGAAGAACCGGGACTAATGGGCTGGCTAGGCCCGAACGAAAGCCCTTTTTTCTACTAGTGAATTAGCATATCGGTTGAAGTTGACGATGAGCATGATGAAAATCCTCACACTAGGCCAGATGGGTAAAAGATTGCAGAGGAGGGAAAGAAAAATGGAGGCATCGGCGTGTACCGAGAGGAGCTTTGTGCTATGATCGAAACCAAGAAAGCATTGGAGCAGAAAGGAAGGTAGAGAAAATGGCGAGGTGGACCGAGCTCATGTTCATGGAGGATGAGAAGTGAAAAGGTGGCGGCCGAAGCGAGGAAGGTGCAAGCAAAGGAGATGGGGTTGCACTCGAGGACGGGAGGCTTGCAAAAGAGAAGAAGGCGGAAGAGCATGCTATCATGTTCATGCATGGATCCGAGAACGATGGATGACACGACAATGCAATATTGGTAACTCACTCGTGATGAGATTTTTGCAAGTCGATGTATGCCCTGGTGGTGATGGTGGCAGCCGTGGTGATGGTGGTGGCCGTCGTGATGGTGGGCATGGGAGTGCTTGATTTTGTCTAGTATGAACTTGATAGGGTTGGTCCAAGACATAAGACACACCATGTGGTGGTTTTTTGGATAAACTTGATCTATTTGGTGGCTTTTGGATGAAGTATATGCATGTTTTAAATTGAGTTATTGGATTGGATGAATTATATGTATATTTGTAGTTGAACTGTTGTATATGGTGCATTTGAATCATTCATACTGTTGATGAAATATGGTGCATTTGTTTCAAATGTACGTGTCCAAGACTGAAAGAAATTGGACATTCTTTTTAGAAAGTTATAGGATAGGGGTTCGATCAGAGATGCTCCAAGGTGGGCACCATATGCGAGTTGCCCGTAAATTTTTTCTACATGAACCGATTTCTTCGTCCTCCCCCTCCGTGGCGCCATTTCCTCTTTAACTCCCTCTGCCTTTTTTTGTACAAACTGTCATCTTGAGAACGTCAGGTACTGCATTATTTAGTTGCAGCACTTATCCTTGCCTTCCAAAAGGTGGCTAGCTAGCCCCATCAATCATCTAGTTATCATTTAGCATGTGTCGGAAACAGTGGGTGTGTATACTATGCAGAATCGGAAATGCTTTAGTGAGCCGTCCTGCCCGGACATAGCAAAGTACAGCAGCCCTTGGCCAACAACACTGCAGCATATCCGGCAATGCTTCCACTGTTGGGGTTGGTATGCATCTCTCTCTCTCTCTCTCTCT